>NC_081386.1:33528718-33628759 GCF_030684315.1 Stegostoma tigrinum | reverse complement strand
ATAGAGGGATCGTGTTCCGGAACCAAGAGGTTATGGTGAAGCTGTACAAAACTCTGGTGCGGCCGCACTTGGAGTATTGTGTACAGTTCTGGTCACCGCATTATAAGAAGGATGTGGAAGCTTTGGAAAGGGTGCAGAGGAGATTTACTGGGATGTTGCCTGGTATGGAGGGAAGGTCTTACCAGGAAAGGCTGAGGGACTTGTGGCTGTTTTCATTAGAGAGAAGAAGGTTGAGAGGTGACTTAATTGAAACATATAAAACAATCAGAGGGTTAGATAGGGTGGTTAGGGAGAGCCTTTTTCCTAGGATGGTGATGGCGAGCACGAGGGGGCATAGCTTTAAATTGAGGGGTGAAAGGTATAGGACAGATGTCAGAGGTAGTTTCTTTACTCAGAGTAGTAAGGGAATGGAACGCTTTGCCTGCAACGGTAGTAGATTCGCCAACTTTAGGTACATTTAAGTCGTCATTGGAAAGGCATATGGACGTACATGGAATAGTGTAGGTTAGATGGGCTTGAGATCGGTATGACAGGTCGGCACAACATCGAGGGCCGAAGGCCCTGTACTGTGCTGTAACGTTCTATGTTCTATGTTCTATCCCCCTCCAGACCTCCTGCGCATAGGCACACTCCAGAAGGAGGTGATCAACAGTCTGGTCCCCCCCGCAGCCACCTCGAGGGCAGCGTGCGGTGGCGCAGAGATTCCGGGAATGCATAAAGGATCTCACTGGCAGAGCCCCTCTCACTGCCAGCCAAGCAATGTCCTTGTGCTTGTTTGAAAGTTCTGGCGATGAGGCATTCTGCCAAACGACTTTGGCAGTCAGCGTGGGGAACCACACGACGGGATCCACCCTCTCCTTTCCTGAAGGGTCCCGAGGATACTACGTGCTGACCACTGTCTGACGGCCTTGTGGTCAGCGGTGTTTCCTTTCAAAAATTTCTCCACGAAGGACAGGTGGTACGGAACGGTCCAACTACTCGGAGCGTTCCGCGGCAACGAGGCCAGGCCCATCCTTCGCAACACCGGGGACAGGTAGAACCTCAGTAAGTAGTGACACTTGGTGTTTGCGTACTGAGGATCTACGCACAGCTTGATGCAGCCGCACACAAAGGTAGCCGTCAGGGCGAGGGTGGCGTTCGGTACGCCCTTTCCCCCATTTCCCAGGTCTTTGTACATGGTGTCCCTGCGGACCCGGTCCATCCTCGACCCCCAAATGAAGTGGAAGATGGACCGAGTGACTGCAGCGGCGCAGGTCCAGGGAATAGGCCAGGCCTGCGCCACATACAACAGTACCGAAAGCCCCTCGCACCTGACAACCAGGTTCTTACCCGCGATGGAGAGGGACCGGAGCGTCCACCTGCCCAGCTTCTGCTTCAGTTTGGTGATATGCTCCTCCCAAGTCTTAGTGCACGCCCCAGCTCCACCAAACCAAACACCCAGCACCGTCAGGTAGTCTGTCCTGACGGTGAAGGGGATGAAGGAGCGGTCGTCCCAGTTCCCGAAGAACATGACCTCGCTCTTACCCCTACTGACTTTGGCACCCGAGGCCAGTTCAAACTGGCTGCAGATGTCCAATAGTCTACTCACTGACCGACGATCGGTGCAGAAGATGGCGACATCGTCCATGTACAGGGAGGTCTTGACCTGAAGGCCTCCGCTGCCTGGGATAGTCACGCCCTTCAGGCTCACATCCTTCCTGATGGATGCGGCGAAGGGCTCCACACAGCACACGAACAAGGCAGGAGAGAGCGGGCAGCCCTGCCTGACTCCAGCTCTAACAGGAAAACTGTCTGATTCCCACCCGTTGATCGAGACTGCACTAACGATGTTGGCGTAGAGCAGCCGGATCCAATTGCGGATGCCCTCCCCGAACCCCAATTTGGAGAGGACGTCCCTCGTGTAAGCATGAGAGACCCTGTCGAAGGCCTTCTCCTGGTCCAGGCTGACGAGGCAGGTGTCCACCCGCCTGTGCTGTATGTAGGCGACCGTATCCCTGATGAGCGCGAGGCTCTCAGCGATCTTCCTGCCTGGCACAGCACAGGTTTGGTCAGGGTGAATCACCGACTCCAGGACAGACCTGACCCGGTTGGCTATGACCTTGGCCAGGATTTTGTAGTCCATGTTCAAAAGTGAAATGAGACGCCAATTCTTAATTTCTTCGCTCTCCCCCTTCCTCTTGTAAATGAGGGTGATGATGCCCTTCCTCATGGACTTGCACATTTCCCCTGCCCGAAGCGCACGATCGTACACCTCCAGCAGGTCCTGGCCGACCAGGCCCCACAGAGCGGGTTACAGCTTGACCGGTAAGCCATCGCTTCCGCGAGTCCTATTCCTCTCCAAGGACTTGAGAGCTCTGGTCAGCTCGTCCAGGGATATCGGCCGGTCCAGCCACTCCCTCGTGCCGTCATCTAAGACTTCCGTGATAGACGACAGGAACGACTCGGAGGCTGTGCTGTCTGTGGGCTTCATGTCGTACAGTCCGGCGTAGAAGGATCTGCTGATCCTCAAAATGTCGGGCGGAGACGACGTCACCGAGCCGTCGTCCTCCTTCAGCCGGCTAAGCACAGAGCTCTCTTTGTGCACCTTCTGAAAGAAGAAACGCAAGCACGTCTCGTCCTGCTTCACGGAGCGGACCTTGGACCGGAAGATTATCCGGGAGGCCTCCGCGGCGAAGAGCGAGGCTTGCTGGCCCCTCACCTCGCGGAGGTCCTCTGTGACATCGACCCCCATCAACTGCAGAAGGAGCAGGTTCTACACCCTTTTCTGGAGTCGTGACAGCTTTCCCCGCCTCTCTCTTGCCTTCTGGACACCCTTGAGAACAAAGAACCTCTTGATGTTCTCCTTCACTGTCTCCCACCAGTCGCCTGGAGACTCAAAGAGGGGTTTCACGGTTCTCCAACCGGCGTACTCCCTCTTAAGCTCCTCGACGTTCTCTGGGGTCAACAGAGTGGTGTTGAGCTTCCACGTCCCCTTGCCGGCCGGCTGGTCGTCCTGTAAGTGACAGTCGGCCAGCAGGAGGCAGTGGTCAGAGAAGAACACCGGCTCGACACCGGTGGACCTGACCGAGAACATCCGTGACACAAACAGGAAGTCTATGCTTGAGCGGATAGACCCGTCTGGTCGCGACCAGGTGTACCTCTGCTGCGCTCCGTCTGCAGGGGTGCTGAAGACATCGAGCAGCTTGGCGTCCGTCACCGTGCCCGTCAGGAATCTGGACGTGACGTCCAGTTGACTCCCCCCACGCCGGATCTTCCATCTGCAGCAATGATGCATTTGAAGTCTCCGCCTAGGATGACCGGCCTGGACGTAGCCAGCAGGGGTGGAAGCTGCTGCAGGACGGCCAACCGCTCACTCCGTACCACTGGGGTGTACACGTTGATCGGCGTCAGGGGAGCGTTCCCATAGGTGATGTCAGCCACTAGGAGGCGCCCCCCCACCACCTCCTGAACTTGAGAGATGGTGAAGTTGCGCCCCCACAGCAGAACAGCCAGGCCCGAGGAGCGACAGTAGTTACCCCCCGACCAGATCGAAGGCCCACAGGTCCAGGCGCCGGACCATTTCCCATACCTGCCGAGGTGCGGTATCCCGCACGCCTGCAGAAACAGGAGGTCCGCCTTGATGGTGGTCAGGTAGGCCAACGTGGATACACATCTTGCGGTTGACTTGACGCTGCGCACATTAATGCTCACAACCCGTACCCCCATTGTGGGCAGTGACCGCAGTACCCTCCCCAAGTCCAAGGTCCAGCCCCTCCATCTGTCCCTGCATGCCCATTGCCCGGGCTAACTGCTGGACACTCTCCGGGCTCAGGAAACCGACGGTGCTGCCTTCCGGGTGGCATCCCCCCGTCAGGGGTGCGGAGGCAGGAGGGTCCGGCTCCGGGTCAGGCTGGGGACATGCTGTTTCCTCCTTCCCGCCTGGAAGTCCTGGGGGGCCCTCCAGTGCCCCAGCGGCACTTGACTGGGTGTCGGAGGGAGCCTCAGGACGCCTCCCGTCACCTGGAAGCGTGGTGCTGCTTTCCTTCCCCCTCAAGATCTTTAACTTCTGCTTCGGGTGGGCCCTCTCTGAATCCCCCTCGTCAGAGGAGCTCTTATAGCCCCCCTGTAGCTGCCTCTTCCCGCCTGATGGTTGCGGTTCCTGGGCCCGTTGACGCACCTTCCTCCTTGCTTTCCGGACTGTTGTCCACTCCCCTGGGTTGCCTTTCGCCGCCTCCATCGACTCCGGGTTGTCGGGGGGGATCGGAGCCTGCAGGGGTGCTTTGCTGTCCTCGGGCCCATCCTGCGGGGCTGGGCCCTCCTGCACAGCCTGGCCCTCCTTCACATTAGTGGGGTCCTTGCTGGGCCCTGGTGCCTTCCTCTCCTCCGGGGCGGGGGGTGGGGGGGGAGGCTGGCCCCGCATTGCCCCTGCCGGCGACCTGGGCGTAGGTGGTCCCCCGTCGCGGGCATGCCCTATAGAGGTGGCCCGCTTCCCCGCAAAGGCTGCAGCTTTTCTCTTGTGGGCAATCCTTTGCAAGGTATCCCTCCTCCCTGCAGTTCCTGCAGATGGTGGCTTTGCAGTCGGCTGCCACGTGACCTGACCTACCACAGGCATGGCAGACTTTAGGTTGCCCTGCATAGGTCAGGTAGCCCCTGCTCCCGCCGATCGCGAAGCTGGACGGTGGGTGTACGACATTCCCGTTCGCGCCCATCCTGAGCGTCACCTTGACCTGCCTCTTACTGGTCCAGATGCCAAAGGAGTCCATGATGTGAGTTAGGTCCCCTCCCACCTTCACGTACCTTCCGAGGAAGGTCAGGACATCAACTGCTGGCATATGCAGGTTGTACATGTGTACAGTCACCATACGGCTCCTCTGCGCTGGCATCACAAACAGCGGGACAGCGGTCAATACAGAGAGGGGGCCCTCACCTCCTTTCTCCTTGAAAACCTCCAGGAAGCGCTCGCAAAGCTTGGCACTCCTGAAGGTCGCGTCGTAAAAACCTCCTCCGGGGAAATCCTGCAGGCAGTAAATGTCCACAGCAGCGAACCCACAACAGTCCAACAGGACCCTCTTCACAAAGGAGGTGCGGTCCACAGGTGCACCTTCATCCACCTTCCTTACAGAAACACGGATGGTGTTCCGGACCCCCTGACCTGGGGCACGAGCACTTGCCGCAGCCATCGTTGCATGTTGGCTGCTCCCCTGAACCAGCGTTAGGCCGAAGCCAGCATTAAGATCCACTGGTCGCAAGGGTGCACAGCCAACCTGACGTCCTCCTTTCACCTCCAAGACAACACTCTTCCCCTCTCGGTCCACAAGAGAGTGGGTCTTTATTTTGTTCCGGATGTAAGCTGGTTCACTGAGCTGTAAGGTTTGTTCCCAGATGTTTCGTCACCATTCTAGGTAACATCAACAGTGAGCCTCCAACGAAGCGCTGGTGTTATGTCCCGCTTTCTATTTATCTGGTTAGGTTTCCTTGGGTTGGTGATGTCATTTCCTGTTCTTTTTCTCAGGGGATGGTAGATTGGCTCCAAATCAATGTGTTTGTTGATGGAGTTCCTTTTGGAATGCCATGCTTCTAGGAATTCTTGTGCATGTCTCTGTTTGGCTTGTCCTAGGATGGATGTGTTGTCCCAATCAAAGTGGTGTCATTCCTTATCTGTAGCTGTGAACTTAAAAGACCCTATACAGACAACAAATAAAACGAACGTCATCTACAAAATACCTTGCAAGAACTGTGACAAACACTACATTGGACAAACTGGCAGGAAGCTAGCCACCAGGTTACATGAACATCAACTAGCCACAAAACGACATGACCCACTATCACTCGTATCCTTACATACAGATAAGGAAGGACACCACTTTGATTGGGACAACACATCCATCCTAGGACAAGCCAAACAGAGACATGCACGAGAATTCCTAGAAGCATGGCATTCCAACCGGAACTCCATCAATAAACACATTGATTTGGAGCCAATCTACCATCCTCTGAGAAAACACCATCAACAAACACACTGATTTGGAGCCAATCTGCCATCCCCTGAGAAAAAGAACAGGAAATGACATGATCAACCCAAGGAAACCAAACCAGATAAATAGAAAGCGGGACGTAACACCAGCGCTTCGTCGGAGGCTCACTGATGATGTTACCTAGAATGGTGACGAAACATCTGAAAACTAACCTAGCAGCTCAGCAAGCAAACTCACATCTGTGTTTTGCAGTCTCCCTGTTTTTCTCTTTTTCCTTGACTGCCTTCTGAAATGACCAAGCATTCTACTCACTTGTATCTCTGTAGAGCTAGAGATGGGCAGGAAAATGTGGGTTTGCCAACTGTCCACATTCCACAGGTGAACAAAACAATAGGCCCCAGATACCACGGCATTGGTGTTATATGCAGATTTTCTTTCCCTGTCAAAAACAGTCTAGCAGTTTTCACACACTTTCCTCTCATTATGCACTGATCATATTTATTGTATTTAATTTCACAAGGTGCCATGATGGGATTTGATGCACCTCCAGTACCATAACCGTATCCATACCAGTGAGCCCATGAATTTTTCTGCTGGCCTGCAGCTAGGCACATAGAACCTGTTACTTCAAGAATACAAAGGCAGTAAATTAATATAAACCCATGATATTATGGTCAAAACATGAGCAAAGCAGTATGCCATATATGAATTACACCGTACATTCTTGGATGTCCTGGTCTCTCTCCCTGTTTATTTAGTTAAAATAAGTATGCGCATTGTATTGGATTTGAAGTATTTGTTCTCTCTTTGACAAGAGCAGTTGTGTATCCCAAATAGTACCTGCTAGTTTCACAAGCTGTATAAAGGGGCCAGGTATAACAGGTTTAATAAGTTTGCATGGGGAATTTAATTGAGTCTGTATTGAGTTGAGGTGAATATGAGATCAACCATGATCATATTAAATGATGAAGTCGGCTCACGGGGTTAAATTGCCTATTCCTGTTCCTCTTTACTGTGTCGGTTTACAAAGAACAATGAATCAATGCTCATCGTAAGCCCGTAAAATCAAACAGACCTAAAGGAGGCTCTCACCCCTATTAGACTTTTGCTGCCTCTTTGGTATAGAAAAAACATGTTTGGAATTAAAAAGCTAGCCAAATTGCAATCTAATTGTTGGTTGTTCTAAATTCCCATCTGGTTCTTTAGGGAAGAAAATCTGTCATACTTGCCTGGTTTGGCATCCATGTGATTCCAGATCCAGCAATTTGGTTGAGTCATAACTGTCCTCTGAAATGGCACTAGCATGCCATCCATTTTCACAGGAAAGTTAGGATTGGCGATGAGTGCTGGCCAGCTATTAATGCCCACATTCCATAAATGAATTTTTGAAATCTAATTCATGCCGCTTGCTGTTCCTTCTTTCCCTATATTTATCTAATTTCCTTTTGATTGTTAATTTTGTGTATTGAATCATGTGATCTTTCAGGTAGACCTTGATTTTCATTAGAGTATAAGTAAGATATCAAGTTAGATTTGAGCTGTATTTACATTTATTTGTAAAATAGTTGATTTCACAAAGATTCCGCAATGCACCTGGACACCAGCCTAATAATCATTTCAGCAATTTGCTATCCTTTTAACTCTGGACTTGTGCCACACGAATCTAAATAGAGCCTATCAAAATTACTCATCCTATCATTGTTGACAATAATTACATTTGGGTTTCAGTCACAGGCAGTGTTGTTAATGCATCGTGCAATCAATCTCTGCACTTCCCTCCTTAAACTTGGAAAATGTGAAAAGTACTTTAATTTGTTTTCTTAATATAAATTAGGAAGTGGTTTAATTTCCACACAAGACGTTTCCCCAGTTTGGATGGTGATCTGGTAATGATTTGCTCAGTGCTCTTCTGTTATCTGCTGGGGGTACCCTGATCGATTTGCCATTCAATTCTTTCTCCCAATGCTGATGACCTAGCAGAGATAAGAATTTTGTAGTCAGACTTTGAGATTAAAAGTATGCGCTGGGTTATTTGGAGTTCTTACTGATGCTTTTGCAAAAGCAAAATATTGTAGGTGCTGTGAATCTGAAACAAACAGAAAATATTGCAAATATTCAAGAACTCAAGCAGTGCCCATGGGTCGATAAAGAAGAGCTAATGATTCAGGTCAATAACCTTTCATCACCAGTCAGTACTTTTTGTTCTGTTTTTGACTTTATAGTTAAAGGCAAGTTTTTAATGAAACCAATGTTTTAAAACTAATACTGTTGCTGATAGAGTGAAAACATTCTGACATTGGCCTTTCCTTTATTTGGACTCCCGTCGTGATCCATGATTTTCAAGGTTCTTATAAGAATATGTGTTTTTTTTTCAGAATTCTTCATATGCTACAATTGTCTCAAGTAATTTCTTTTGACGGAGATTGAATTATTTTAGCAATGCTGATCAGAACCTTCTTTTCCTTGACAAGTTGTAACACCTGTTTGTTTACTTCCTCCCTCCTCTCTATCAAGGCCCCAGACACAATTTCTAGGTGAAGTAGCAATTTACCAGAATTTACCAATTTACTCAATCTAGGGACTGTATTTGCTGCCCACAATGTGGTCTCCTGTATACTGGGAAGACAAAGCGCAGACTGGGCAGCTGCTTTGCAGAACACCTACGTTCTGTCTACAAAAATGATTGAGCTTCTGGTTGCCTGCCATTTCAACACACCACTGTGTGCCATGGCCAATATCTCTGTCTTGGGCTTGCTGCACTGCTCTAGTGAAACTCACTGTAAGCTGAAAGAAGAACACTTCATTTTCTGCTTGGGAATCCTGTGGCCTTCTGGATTCAATATCGAGTTCAACAGTTTTAGGATTTGAACGCCTCCCATGTCCTGCCCGAACCCCCAAACACCAGGCCTTATCATCACATGTGCTGTTGCCACAGACAACCCGTTGTTGACCAATAAATGTCTCCCACAGTGACCTTTACCCATTTCTTCATCTACCCATCTGTTTTTGTCTCTCTGGGTCCTTCTCCACCTATTGTTTATATCCAGTTTTCACTGTCTTGCTGGCGCTCTCTCTCGCTCCCGCGCTGTCCCTTGTCCTCCTCCACCCCCCACCCTAGACCATTCATACTAATATTTTTTCAGCTACAATCAGTTCCAAAGAAGGATTAATTCTACTTTCATCTCCATGGATACTGCCAGAGAACTGCTGAGTTTTTACAACAATTTCTGTTTTTGTTTCGGAATTCCAGCATCTGCAGTTCTTGGGATTTTAATAACTAATGGTCTCCATTATCCATTCCTTTGTCGGCCAAACTGCTGTTCGTGCTGTTCTGTATAAATTAAGTTGTTTCAAATAACCTTTCCTTGTATGTTGTCCTTGGTCATATTTGCATGGATAAAGGATTGGCTAACAGATGGCAGGATGGCAACCTGTAACTAACTAGTGGTGTGCCACTGGGCTCAGTGCTGAAGCCACAATTTATATACAGTATGTCTTGACAACTAGAATGAGGACTGTGAATGCATGATAACCAAGTTTGCAGATGACTCAAAACAAAAGTAGGAAGGCCAGTGATGAGGTTGAGACAAAAAGCTAGCATACCCATTCATCAAATAATTGGGAAAGCAAATGGAATGTTGAACTTTATTGCAAAGGGAATGAAATAGAACATAGCAAAGTTTTGCTAAACCTATACAAGATGGTAGTCAGACCATAGCTGGAATACTGTGAAAAGTTTTGGGCCCCTTATCTAAGGAAAGATGTGCTGGTGGTGGAGGCAGTCCAGAGAAGGTTCAGTCAGCTGATCCCAGTTGCGGACGGACTGCCTCATGGTTGAGTAGATTGGACCTGTACTCATAGAATATAGAAAAATGAAAGGTGACATATTGAAACCTAAAAGATTTTTAGGGGACTTGACAGGGTAGATGCTGAAAAGGGTCTAGGTCCAAAACGTCAGCTTTTGTGCTCCTGAGATGCTGCTTGGCCTGCTGTTTTCATCCAGCTTCACACTTTGTTATCTTGGATTCTCCAGCATCTGCAGTTCCCATTATCCCTAGATGCTGAAAGATTGTTTTCCCTTGTAGAAGAGCCTAGGATGAGGGGACATAATCTCAGAAAAAGGGATTGCATGTTGAAGAGACAGGTAAGGAGGAATTTCTTTTTAGATAAGCAAATCTGTGGAATTCTTTAACATCGAGGGTTGTTGAGACTGCGTCATTAAGTACGTTCAAGGCTCAGGTGGGCTTTTAATTAGTCAGGTGAATCGAGGGTTATGGAGAAAAGGAATTTAGAGTTGAGAATTATCATGGTCTAATTGAATGGCAAAGCAGACTCAATGCCCTGCATCTGCTCGTACATCTTGTGGTCTTATGAGCCTTGGTAAACTGGGGAGAAGTAATGACTCACTTAAACAGCAAAAGCAAAATTAGGAGTTTGTACATGTTCACTACCACCGGGGTTAAACGCCTTAGTAACACAATTATTCCAAGTAGTTATAGGTCTTGTTTACCGGTGTGATGGTGGGGGGATGTATTAAAAAGAATGTAGATAATGTAAAGAATCACTACCTATATTAGAGTATTTAGTTATAGTGTTTGATTTTTTTCTGGATGTGGTTTGTTGAAAATTATATTAGAGATGGCTACCTAGGAAGCATTAGCAATAAGGTGTTGTACGAAAGAGTTGGCGAGTGCATTTTCTCTGACTTACTCCCATTGTCTAAACCCTGGGTTTAAATTACTTCTGAAATCTTATTAATAATTTTATCTTGTTTTTTTCTTTGCCTTAATCTTTTACCAAATAAAGTCTATCTGCGATGTTGGAATTTGGCTGAAGTAGATAAACGATCTCAGTCTTTAGTTATAGATAAAGTTGTGGCCTGAAGACCCCTAAGTAGAGTGGAGGTATATACAAATGGAGGATCATGCATAATTTCAAAAACACCAAATTCTTAATGTCGACCCCAGTACATGCTGTTGATGAGTTTACCATGTTGCATTTTAACAGATTAACAATAAATAATGATCAACAAAAGGTTCACTAGTATGTATGAACCAGTGGACATATTCCCTTTATTTCAAATGCTCAGTTCTAATGAGATAATTGGGCTTTTCACAGAGCTAATCAGAATATTTTGTTCTTTCAAGGAATATTAGGGGAAAACAGGATGGAGTTTGTTAATTTTTAATTAAAATAGTTTATATCGCAATAATAGCAATCTGAAAATGAATGTTCTTTATTTTTTAAATCTGGTATGTAACGACTAGAGTAGTCAGCTTGTTGTCGCAAGCACAGAAAGTTTTTCAAAACTTTAGCATGTATCTCTGCATTTTGATTGATATTCAAATCCATGCACAATTTTGGCACAGTTTCTGTAGTTTGGGCCCATGGTGGAGCCAAACTCGTAGTCTCGGCCCACAATGTTCTCCAGTTTTCCTCTTTAAGAATGTCCTTAAAATACATCTCTTTGACCAACCCTCTGGTATCTCTTGTACTATGTTTCTGCATCTGTTGTGATGATTTTTGGCAAAGAAGGTTAGGTATACATGTTTTAGTGCTGCCAATCTTTGCAGCCCCTTTGCTGCAATGTCCTGATTGAGACAGTGTTTTCTCTTTGCATAAAACAAAGAACTGTGGCTACTCATGATGTCAAACAAAAATTGGAATTGTTGGAGAAGTTCAGCAGGTTTGACAGTACCTGTGGAGAGAAAGCAGAGTTAACATTTCCTGTCCACTGACCTTTGTTCAGAGCTAGTTGTCCAGCAATTTTGAACTTCCTTTGCAAATTTAGAAACGTGGTGGCACAGTGGTTAGCACTATTATCTCACAGCTGCAGGAACCTAGGCTCAATTTCATCATTGGGCAACTGTCTGTGTGGAGTTTACATTTTCTCCCCATGTCTGCATTGTATTCTCCTGGGCGCTCTGGTTTCCTCCCACACTCCAAACATGTGCAGGTTAGGTGCAAAAACAAAGTTGCTGGAAAAGCTCAGCAGGCCTGGCAGAACTGGGTTCTGAGGAACGGTCACCAGACCCAAAATGGCCTGGAGTAAGAGCCCTGTATTGAATTAATTTTAATGAGGTTGTCCCTTGGTGAGTGGATTGGATTGTCAGGACAGCAGCAAAAGAGAAAAGGAGAAAACCTCCTTCGTAAGGTGTCATGAAGGGTCCTGCAATTAGCCTGTGAAACTTAGCCATGACTTGTTGGGCTGGGACAGCAATTACCTAAGCTTATTTCTGCCACTTCATTTGATTAATTGTTGTTACATGTACAGAGTTATAATGAAAAGTGTTGTTTTGCAAGCTATGTACGCAGATCATATCATACAAAGTGCTTCAGGGTAGTAGAACAGAGTGCAGAATACAGTGCAGCAGAGACAGCAAGACCTGACTTAAGATGCCAGAGATCTGTTCAAAAGTCTGATAACGGTGGAGAAGAAACTGTTCTTGAATCTGTTATTACATGTATTCAAACTTCTATATCTCTTGCCCAAGAGGAGAGGTTGGAAGAGAGTATAACTGGGGTGACTGAGGTCTTTGATTATGTTGGTTGCTTTCTCGAAGCAGTGGGAAGTATAAAAGTAGTCAGAAGTAGATGGAAGGCTGGTTTGTGTGATGGACTAGGCTATGTTCATAACTAATTTCTTGTGGTCTTTGGAAGAGCAGTTGCCGTACAATGTTGTGATGCATCCAGATAGGATGCTGTCGGTGGTGCAACTATAAAAATTGGTAAGCATCCTTGTGGACATGCCAAATTTCCTTAGCCTCCTGAGGAAGTACAGATGTTGTCGTGCTTTCTTGATGGTTGCATCAGTGTGGGTGGACCAGGACAGATTGTTGGTGGTCATCGCTCCCGGGAACTTGACACTGTTGACCATCTCCACCTTAGCACCATAGATGCAGAAAAGGGCATGCCCTCCAGTCTGCCTTCTGAAGTCAGTGACCAGCTGCTTCGTTTTGCTGACATTAATGGAGGGATTTTTATCTTTACATCATGCCGTTAAGCACTCACTCTCATTCAACAACAACAGAAACAGAAATTGCTGGAAAAGCTCAGCAGGAAGGACCATTTGACCCAAAACGGTAACTCTGATTTCTCTCCACAAATGCTGCCAGCCCTGCCGAGCATTTCCAGCAATTTCTGTTTTTGTTTCTGATTTACGGCATCTTCAGATTTTCTGGTTTTCACTCAGTCACTTTCCTGTGTTCTGTCTCATTGTTTGAAATCCTACTTACAACGGTGCTGTTGTGAACAATGGAGCTGGAGCTGCATTTGGCCATAAAGTTGTAAGTGAATAAGGAGTACGGTAGGGGTTTGTGTACGCAGCTTGGCAGCGCAGCAGTGTTAAGGATTATGGTGGTGGTGTTGTCACCTATTCTTACAGGTTGCAGTCTGTGGGTCAGGAGTGTCTCCCTGTCTCCATCTTAAAAGGCACTCCGCTTATCCTTAAACCGGTTCTTGTCTTTCTAGCCACAAGGAACGTCCTCCTGGATTCCAACCCCTCAAGTCTCCTCAGGATCTTAAATGTTTCAGCAAGAAGACCACTCATTCTTCTAAATTCTAATGTGTATAGGTCCAGTCTTTCATTGTTTAAAAAAATCCATCATCTAGGAATGAGTTATGAACTTTACCTAAGCTACAGCGAACAATGGGAATTTCTATCCTGGTCATTTCTCTTTAATAGCTTTTGTTTCCTCAAATGCAAGGGTTGCAAACTGTATGTATCAGAGCATGATTTGGTTAGCTGTCTATAACCAGGTACCAGTTATTACTCTGTGACAAGACTTGAGATAAGGGTAACTCTCCTCAGGTTCCTCCATCATGCCCAACCACCTTTTCAAACTCTTCTCCATTTTCACCTGCAACATATGGAAAGCTCATGGACTTCTTTCTCACTCAGATTGAAACAGTTTGTGTATGGACTTTCGCTGGATGCTCCAGCTTCTTCCCACAGTGCAAAGATGTGCAGAATAGGTAGATTGGACATGCTAAATTGTGCAGTGGTGTACAGGGTTGAGCAGGCTAGATGAATTATCCATTGTAAACCTAGGGTTACGGGGATAGGCTGGGGTGACGCAGTCTGGGTGAGATGTTTTTGGAGGGCTGGTGCAAACTTGATGGGCTGAATGGCCTCTGTTTACGCTGTAGGGGTACATTGATTCTATCCCCCTTTCTCCCAAGCTATACGTTTCTCTGTTTGAACTCTACAAAAGCAAAAAACATTGGTTGTAAGAAATATGAAATCATAGCAAAATATTGTATTTTGTACTCAGCAGATTAAGCAGCATCCGTGAAAGAAAAACAAAGTTAGTTTCAGACAGCCTTACATCAGTATTGGAGGGAGTTCTGAGGGACAGGATTTACATACATTTGGCAAGGCAAGGACTTATTAGGGGATAGTCAGCATGGTTTTGTGCATGGGAAATCGTGTCTCACAAATACGATTAAATTTTTTGAAGAGGTGACAAAGAAAATTGATCAAGGCAGAGCAATGGACGTTGTTTACATAGACTTCAATAAAGTATACGACAAGGTTCCGCATGATACGCTTGTTAGTAAGGTTAAGTCACATGGGATCCAAGGAGAGCTAGCCAATTGCATACAAAATTTGAATGCAGGGTGCAGAGGGTGGTGGTCGAGGGTTGATTTTTCAGATTAGAGGCCTGTGACCAGCAGTGTGCCACAAGGCACAGTGCTGGATCTATTGCTTTTTGTAATTTATATGATAAATTTGGATGTGAGTATGGAAGGTATGGTTAGTGAGTTTGCAGATGACACAAAGATTTGTGATATACAGGACAGTGAAGATGATTATCTCAGAATACAACAGGACCTTGATCAGATGGGAAAATGGGCTGAGGAGTGGCAATGTAGTTTAATTTAGATAAATGTGAACTTTGCATTTAGGTTAGGCAATCCCAGGGGAGGACTTAATGGTAGTTAATAGTAGGGCCCTGGTCAGTGTTGCTGAACAAAAAGACCTAGGAGTACAGGTACATAGTTCCTTGAAAGTGGAGTTGCAGGTAAACAGGGTGCTGAAGGAGGTGTTTGGCATACTTGCCTTCATTGGTCAGAATATTGAGTGTAAGAGTTGTGGCTGTATAGGACATTGGTGAGGTCACTTTTTGAATACTATGTACAGCTGCCCTTTTATAGGAATGAAGTTGTTTAACTTGAGAGTGTGTGGAAAAAATTTACAAGGATGTCGCCAGGACTGGGGGTTTTGAGTTATAGAGACACGCTGGAGAGGCTGAATAGGTTGAGGTTTTTTTCCCCTGGAGTGTCAGAGGCTGAGGGGTGACCTTATGGAGATTTATAAAATCATGAGGGGCATGGATAGGGTGAATAGCTGAAGTCTTTTTCCTCGAGTGGGGGAGTCGAAAACTAGAGATCATAGGTTTAAGGTGAGAGGGGAAAGATTTAAAAGGACCTGAGGGGCCATGATTTTCATGCAGTGGGTGGTGAGTGTACATAATAAGCTGCCAGAAGAAGTGGCCGAGGTGGGAACAATTACAATGTTTAAAAGGCATCTGGATGAGAATATGAATAGGAAGGATTTAGGGGGAAATGGGCTAAATGCTGGCAAATAGGATTCGGTCAGATTGGGATGTGTGTTTGGCACAGAGGAGTTGGACCAAAGGATCTGTTTCCATGTTGTATGACTTTATGACTGACCAGTGACCTCCCATTGGAACTGGAAACCTTTATAGCTACAACTGGTTTTGACCAAGATAAAAACCAAACGAACTGTGGATGCTGTAAATCAAGAATAAAAACAAAGTTGCTGAAAAAGCTCAGCAGGTCTGGCAGCATCTGTGAAGGAAAAAAGCATTTCGGGTCCAGTGACCCTTACTCAGAACTAATGGTGGCTGGGAAAACCTATCATTTACTCCCTACCTGACCCACTTCCCTGTTTTCTGCACATAAACTGATGTTTTCCCAGCCACCATCAGTTCTGCGGAAAGGTCGCCAGACCCAAAGCATTAACTCTGTTTTTTCCTTCACAGATGCTGCCAGACCTGCTGAGAGCTTTTCCAGCATCTTTGTTTTGTTCCTGGTTTTAACCAAGAGCAAAATCAGGGCAATAGTGTGAGAGGAAAGGCAGAAGTAAAAGGGAGGAAAGTCTTTCATTTCAGTAGTGTCCTTCATAACCTCAAAGTGCCCAAACATTTTACTTATTAAGTGTAGCCACTGGCTGCCCTTTTATAGGCAGCAAACTCCCATTGCAGCACTGTATTGCTGATTTGAGGGATAAATAATTGCCAAGATGTTCAGAATAATTCCCTTGCTATTCTGCAGAATAGTATAATCAAAATCTTTATATCCACCTGAGAGGACAGACGACCTTACTTTAAACATCTCATTCAAAAAAATAGCACCTTCAGCAGTGCAGCCTCCTTCAAAACACAGAAGTATCAGCCTAAGGCTCTGTGCTAAGACAATGGAGTGGGGCTTGAACCCATAACTTCCTATTTTAGGAGTGTGCTGTCAATTGGGCAGCTTTTGAAACTTGAGGAATAAGGACGTGTGTAGCAGTGTGTACCATATATGTGCTGTAGCAACTTATTAATCTTCCCCGACAGCATCTTCCAAACCTGTGTTGCTTTACCGCCCAGAAGAACAAGGAGAACAAAAGCATGAGAACACATGTAGCCCTCCAGTCTAACCATTATCCTATCTTGCAGCTGTATCAATAGTCCTTCACTGTCAGTGGGTCAAAATCATGGAGCTTCCTTTCCAACAGAACTGAGAGTGCACCTGAATCTTAGGAACTTAATAAGTCAAGAATGTAGTTCACTACCACTTTCTCGAGGCAGTTTGGATGGGTAATAATTGCTGGTCTTTCCAGTGGTACTCAACATTCTAAAAACAAATTTAACAAGTAGATGTGATGATTTTATTGTACTCCTGAAGAGGTTGTTTGACATGATGCCATTATAGTGCCACCCTCTGATAGCTCACTCAGTGGGTAATCTTCACGTGCTGCTTACCTTTAATACTTTATTTTTCCACTTAATACTAGGACGGACTGTAATGTTAACTTTATTTCTTTATTTTTCTGCTTATACTAAGACTAATGATAAGGCTTTACTTTTAACTTTGTCTTTCAATGTTACTACTTGTAGCTAGGTACCTTTGTACCTAAGTTGATGCCGTGTGTGGCGGCATTGTACATTTTTCACTCCTTTTGTATCCCTATACTTGAGTAGACAAGACAGTAAATCTTAAATTGAAACCAGCTAATGGCACACCAACTAAATATTGATGCATAGTAACTGGATTGGACTGAATTTTCACCCTTTTAGCCTTGCCTGTTAAGCTTGGATGCTTTGACTGTTACTGCTGGAATAACCTAACTGTATACAGTGTCTGAATAGAATCTAGATCATTGTATCAGTCAGAGCACTACTTACTTGCTGACTAATGGGGCAGTCTGACTAGATAAAATTGTTCCAAAGATTTACTTAAGTGGTGGCCATTCATCAACCAACCTATATTGAATCTGGAAGAAATGGCAGGTGTATGTTTTACTGATGACATCAGGTGCAAATACTGTGATATATTCATGTTGATAATGCAGTTACAAAGCAGTTTTAAAACAAGGATGTTTATAAAAGAATAAGATTTACCTATAAAGCGCGTAGATTATTTGTCATTGTTAGAGTGTTAGGTGCATGTTGTGATCTTGTTTTTGTTGTGTATTCACATGCCTTCAGGTTGTGAAACACTGTCAGAAAAGCTACTGAGGCCATTAAAGTACAAATTTCTGCAAAGTGCTCTTTCCTGCTGGATGGCAGTTAATTTGCTTTAAGGTTACTTTAAGCTACTTTGGATTTGAGAAAATCTTTGAAGAACTGGTGACTTGTGCCTGACTTTTAAAGATACTACTCTCTACTCTCTTTTTTTACGTTCATCCCTGGAATTGTAACCTTCCATTTCTGGTGTGTCTGTCTGCACTTCTTATTACCGAAATGTTTATATTGTGATGGAACTGAAAAGTGAAGAAGCGTTGGAGGAATTATTGGAATCTGTTTTAAAATCTTGCGAGTTATGGCATGGAAGTAAATCTTTATTCTAACCAAACTGAGATGAGAGTACTGATTTTTAATATTATATTTTAATATAACATTGGCATCAATCCAGTAGAAAAACTGCAGTTTCTAAAGCGCATTGTAACGTTTTGAACAAATTTTATTTAAGCCGTGTGCACTGCAAAAGTATAAACTGCAAATTTAATATTTATATGGCCTTCAGCTGTCACTTAAGCAATATTGCCTGAAGATGTTTCAATCAAACCACTTTATAATATTTAAATATTCAGTATTAGTGGGACTCTGCCAAAAGTTTTCCCTTTTTAATATTTCACTGTTTGCTTGTGTACAAACTGAAGGCTGATGGACAGGTACAAAACCAATTTTTTAAAGGTCTAATATTGGCTTTTATCTCAAAGAGGCTCTAATAAAAAGTGGTGGAAATTCCTTTACAATTATGTAAAGCCATGGCTGGACCTCAGATCCAAGATTTAGTGATAATAAGGGAAAATCAGGATGCATTGTGGCTAGGAAGGTGATTTGGGTGTGATGCTGTTTCTGTGCACCTGTATCTTTTGTCCTTGTAGGTGGTAGAGATTGTGATTTTCAGAGGTAGATTACACGTGCTGCCATGGTGTACCAGTAGTCGAGGGAATATATATTGGAAGAATTGCAATTAGTTTTATACTCTAGCACGTATGCAAATGTTCACAAGTTGCCTGTGAATATACATTTTAAAAATCTGTGCAAACCATCGTTCTTCTCTTAAGATTTTCTATCCATTCTTCTCATATCTTGAAGGAACTGACTTAATTGTTGATTATTCCATTTATGTAGGCAATGAATAATACCTTTTTTGATAGTGTGTGTAATCACAGCCATAATTGATCTTGTTGTCCTCTGAGATCCAGTTCTTTTTTTAACTGCTTTCACAGGAGCTGGGCCAGCACTTGTTGCCCATCCCTAGTTGCTCTTGAGAAACTGTCGATGAGCTGCCTTCTTGAACTGCTGCAGTCCATTTGGAGTATAGGTAGACGCTCAATGGCATTAGGGCAGATGTTCAACGATTCTGACCCAGCGACGGTGAAGGAATCGCGATTATAGTCCCAAGTCTATATGGTGAGCCATGAGCATTGTGTAACAATCAGCTTTGATATATTTTTCTGTAAAATGGAACTGTTGAGGTTATTGTCATTTTTAATTATAACCCAAGAAGCAACAGAAAATGAATTTGACAAATGTGTCCTGTAATTGCCAAACTCTATGATGATCAGGTTTTTAAAAAAAATAACCTATTTTATGATATGAAATCATAACATACCTGTCTGAGATATTTCCCAACCACAGTGACTACTGTAGAACTCCACTTATTCATAAGAATAATACACAAAATACATTCAAAAACAAGGCAAGTTTGAGCAGAGCTTTTTTGTCATATCTAATGAAAGGACCTTTACAAGAAGCATTAACCTGTCTATTTCCAATTGCTGATGGGCTTGCATGTTTCCAGCTGTTTGTATTTTTAATTACTATTTTGATCATTCCATTTGTTTTTTGTCTTTATGCAAATATATAACCTGGTACTTCATTTAAATCCCAACAGTTATCTTGGTGGCTAGTTGTTCAGAATATTTCTGTATCAGTTAAACTCTACGAGGCATTTTTATTTTTAATTTTTATAGAACATAGAACATTACAGCACAGTACAGGCCCTTCGGCCCTCGATGTTGTGCCGACCTGTCATACCGATCTCAAGCCCATCTAACCTACACTATTCCACGTACGTCCATATGCTTATCCAATGACGACTTAAATGTACCTAAAGTTAGCGAATCTACTACTGTTGCAGGCAAAGCGTTCCATTCCCTTACTACTCTGAGTAAAGAAACTACCTCTGACATCAGTCCTATATCTTTTACCCCTCAATTTAAAGCTATGCCCCCTCGTGCTCCCCGTCACCATCCTAGGAAAAAGGCTCTCCCTATCCGCCCTATCTAACCCTCTGATTATTTTATATGCTTCAATTAAGTCACCTCTCAATCTCCTCCTCTCTAATGAAAACAGCCTCAAGTCCCTCAGCCTTTCCTTGTAAGACCTTCCCTCCATACCAGGCAACATCCTAGTAAATCACCTCTGCACCCTTTCCAAAGCTTCCACGTCCTCCTTATAATGCGGTGACCAGAATTGTACACAATACTCCAAGTGCGGCCGCACCAGAGTTTTGTACAGCGTCACCATAACCTCTTGGTTCCGGAACTCAATCCCTCTATTAATAAAAGCTAAAACACTGTATGCCTTCTTAACAGCCCTGTCAACTGGGTGGCAACTTTCAAGGATCTATGTACAAAGACACCGAGATCTCTCTGCTCATCTACACTACTAAGAATCTTACCACTAGCCCTGTACTTTGCATTCCGGTTACTCCTACCAAAGTGCATCACCTCACACTTGTCTGCATTAAACTCCATTTGCCACCTCTCAGCCCAGCTCTGCAGCTTATCTATGTCTCTCTGCAACCGACAGCATCCTCCGTCACTATCCACAACTCCACCGACCTTAGTGTCGTCTGCAAATTTACTAACCCATCCTTCTACGCCCTCATCCAGGTCATTTATAAAAATGACAAACAACAGTGGACCCAACACCGACCCTTGCGGTACACCACTAGTAACTGTCTCCAGGATGAACATTTCCCATCAACTACCACCCTCTGTCTTCTTTCAGCAAGCCAATTTCCGATCCAAACTGCTATATCTTCCACAATCCCATTCCTCCGCATTTTGTATAATAGCCTATTGTGGGGAACCTTATCGAACGCCTTGCTGAAATCAATAATTTCCTTACTTATTCTCAGTCTGAAAAATCAGAGTATATTTTGAGACACAGTACATCAGTATACTTTTTAAAGATGAGCTTGTGATATCATCACTGTATCATAGAATATGATCTAATTGTATAAACACTGCATACTCCACCTTAAGTGGATCACTTGAAGTATGAATTGCTACTAGAAGTATGATGCTCAGCTATAACGTTAGTGTAACACTTATCTGTAACTCTTACGTGTTTGTGATTCAATAATTATACATGAAACCAGTTGAAATAAGCATCTATTGGATCCTTCAAGAGTACACTTCCTTGAGGTTGTACTGGATCTTGGATTTGGATTTCTGCTGCTTTGGACAGTGGATGTTCAGGCCAATTCAGATTGGGTCACTTGGAACATAATAAACTAGTGAGCAAGCAAACTAACGAATACATTTATGCATCATCCAGATAAGTCAATTTCAACTGAGTAACAAAAAAAAAATGCCATGCACGTTCAAAAATACCCAGTTTCTGGACAATTCTGGTTTGTAGACTGCCAATTTTGAGAATAACGACTTGTAATTATTTAAATATAATTGTCTTTGTCAATGAATTGATCAAAGTTGGGAAATGAGAATGTCCCAGATTTACAACTTGAGTGAAAACAGCACATGAATAATTTATTACTTCTGTTTAGATCTACAGAATGGCTGTAAATTGGGAGAGGAGAGTGTGCAATAGGACCTGAATGTTCTTGTGCACCAGTCAGGTAAGCATGCAGGTGCAACAGGCAGTAAAGCAGGCAAATGGTATGTTTGCCTTCATAGCGAGAGGTTGAGTGTAGGAGCAGGGAAGTGTTGTTGCAGTTATACAGGGCCTTGGCAAGACCACACTTAGAATGTTGTGTGCAGTTTTGGTCTCCTTTTCTGAGGAAGTCACTCTTGCTCTCAAGGGACTACAGTGAAGGTTACCAGGCTGATTCCGGGGATGGTGGGACTGACAAGAGGGGAGATTGACTAGATTAGGATTATTTTCGCTGGAATTCAGATGAGCGAGTTTGGGGGGGTGGTGTGGGAGAAGAGATGTCATAGACACTTTTAAAATCTTAATGGGACTGGACAGGGTAGATGCAGGGAGCCTGTTCCTGATGGACGTGTCCAGCACAAGGGTCACAGTCTGAGGATTTGGGATGGACAGAGAATGGAGATGAGGAGATACTTGTTCACCCAAAAGAGTGATGAGCCTGTAGAATTCATTACCACAGGAAGTAGTTGAATGTATTCAAGAGGCAGCCAGATATAGCAGTTGGAGTGAAAGCAGGATTAGACTATTGAGTTGGACAATCAGCCATGAATGTGATGATTAGCAGAACAGGCTCAAAGGGTACAAATGGCCTCCTCCTGTTCCTCTATGTTTCTCATCATACTTTGGAAACAACAGAAGGATTTAAATGGATTTCTCCTATGATAAGATCAGTAGGCTATTGGGACATGGAGTGATCTGTACAAAAATGTATAGAGACTAAGTGTATTGCTAATTTTATTACTCCAAAACAAATTCCCTCTCAACTCACTTGGTGGCAGTCACTTATTATCAATACTACCAGAATTGCTGCGCCATTAAAAAAATCTCAGTAGAGCCGTGGTAACTGTGTAGATGTGACCAATGCTGTGTGAGATTAAAAAGGCAGCATATATTTTATATTAACTAAGTTATAGATCAAATAGCTATTGACAAGCAAAACCTCATAAGAAAGCTCTAAGGGAAAACTCTTTTCAAGCATAAATGGCAATATTTTGAATAAGTACTTTGATTTGTCTACAAGATACATGTAACTCTTGAGAACAAGGTAACACAGAATTTACATCAGAGAAACTGGTCTGTTTATATCACACATCTCCCACATTTCAAACAACATTGACTCCATTATTATGCAGAGATAGTAGGAACTGCTGACGCTGGAGAATCCGAGATAACAAAGGTCGTTTTGTCACCGTTCTAGGTAACATCATCAGTGAGCCTCCGGTGAAGCGCTGGTGTTATGTCCCACTTTCTATTTATTTGTTTAGGGTTCCTTGGGTTGGCGACGTCATTTCCTGTTCTTTTTCTCAGAGGATGGTAGATTGATTTGGAGCCTATGTGTTTGTTGATGGCGTTCCGGTTGGAATGCCATGCCTCTAGGAATTCTCGTGCGTGTCTCTGTTTGGCTTGTCTGAGGGTGGATGTGTTGTCCCAATCAAAGTGGTGTCCTTCCTCATCTGTATGTAAGGATACGAGTGATAGTATGAGCAAACTCAAACAAACAGCTCTGCCAATCATCCAGTCCAAACTTTGGGTCCGCTACTTGGATGACACCTTTGTCATCACTAAACAAAACAAATTAGAGGAAACTTTCAAGACCATCAATAATACCCTTACTGGCATAACATTCACAAAAGAGGAGGAAAACAACAATAAACTGCCATTCCTATTTGTCACAGTAGAGCGAACAGCCAATGGGGAACTTCAAACCAGCGCCTACAGGAAAACAGCACATACGGACCAAATACTGAACTACAGGAGCAACCATCCCAACACCCACAAACGAAGCTGCATTAGAACATTATTTCAACGAGCCACCACACACTGCAGCACAGAGGAACTACGGAGAGCAGAAGAAAATCACCTATACAGCATATTCAAAAAGAACGGGTACCCACTGAACACAGTCCGTCGATTTCTCAGCAACAAACCCAAACAAACAGACAAAACGTGCCCAGAAACCATAACCACTCTGCCCTACATCGAAGGCATTTCAAAAATGACTGCCAGACTACTCAGACCTCTTGGCATCACAGTAGCCCACAAACCCACCAACACACTAAAACAGCAGGTAATGAATCTTAAAAGACCCTATACAGACAACAAGCAAAACGAACGTCATTTACAAAATACCTTGCAAGAACTGTGACAAACACTACATTGGACAAACAGGCAGAAAGCTAGCCACCAGGATACACGAACATCAACTAGCCACAAAACGACATGATCCACTATCACTCGTATCCTTACATACAGATGAGGAAGGACACCACTTTGATTGGGACAACACATCCATCCTAGGACAAGCCCAACAGAGACACGCACGAGAATTCCGAGAAGCATGGCATTCCAACCGGAACTCCATCAACAAACACATTGATTTGGAGCCAATCGACCATCCTCTGAGAAAAAGAACAGGAAATGACATCACCAATGCAGGAAATGACATCACCAACCCAAGGAACCGTAACCAGATAACTAGAAAGCGGGACACAACACCAGCGCTTCGTTGGAGGCTCACTGTTGTTACCTAGAATGGTGACGAAACATCTGGGAACAAACCTTCAAGCTCAGTGAACCAGCTTACGTCTGGAACAAAATAAAGACCCACTCTCTTGTGGACCGAGAGGAGGAGAGTGCTGTCTTGGAGGTG
The DNA here is from genome assembly GCF_030684315.1 of Stegostoma tigrinum. NCBI lineage: Eukaryota > Metazoa > Chordata > Chondrichthyes > Orectolobiformes > Stegostomatidae > Stegostoma > Stegostoma tigrinum. Next base: position 33,604,511 of record NC_081386.1, on the reverse strand, counting down.
AAAGGAAGACGGTCGGGTTGGCTGTGCACCCTTGCGACCGGTGGATCTTAATACTGGCTTCGGCCTAACGCTGGTTCAGGGGAGCAGCCAACATGCAACGATGGCTGCGGCAAGTGCTCGTGCCCCAGGTCAGGGGGTCTGGAACATCATCCGTGTTTCCGTAAAGAAGGTGGATGAAGGTGCACCTGTGGACCGCACCTTCTTCGTGAAGAGGGTCCTGTTGGACTGTTGTGGGTTCGCTGCTGTGGACATTTACTGCCTGCAGGATTTCCCCGGAGGAGGTTTTTACGACGTGACCTTCAGGAGTGCCAAGCTTTGCAAGCGCTTCCTGGAGGTTTTCAAGGAGAAAGGAGGTGAGGGCCCCCTCTCTGTATTGACCGCTGTCCCGCTGTTTGTGATGCCAGCGCAGAGGAGCTGTATGGTGACTGTACACATGTACAAGCCGCATGTGCCATCAGTTGATGTCCTGACCTTCCTCGGAAGGTACGTGAAGGTGGAAGGGGATCTAACTGACATCATGGACCCCTTTGGCATCTGGACCAGTAAGAGGCAGGTCAAGGTGACGCTGTGGATGGGCGCGGACGGGAATGTCGTACACCCACCGTCCAGCTTCGCGATTGGCGGGAGCAGGGGCTACCTGACCTATGCAGGGCAACCTAAAGTCTGCCATGCCTGTGGCAGGTCAGGTCACGTGGCAGCCGACTGCAAAGCCACCGTCTGCAGGGAGGAGGGACACCTTGCAAAGGATTACCCACAAGAGAAAAGCTGCAACCTTTGCGGGGAAGCTGGCCACCTCTATAGGGCATGCCCGCGGCGGGGGACCACCTACGCCCAGGTCGCCGGCAGGGGCAATGTGGGGCCAGCCCCCCCGGAGGAGAGGAAGGCACCAGGACCCAGCAAGGACCCCACTAATGTGCAGGAGGGCCAGGCCGTGCAGGAGGGCCCAGCCCCGCAGGATGGGCCCGAGGCCGGCAAAGCGCCCCTGCAAGCTCCGCTCCCCCCTGACAACCCGGAGTCTATGGAGGCGGCGACAGGCGACCCAGGGGAGTGGACGACGGTCTGGAAAGCGAGGAGGAAGGTGTGTCGACGGGCCCAGGAATCGCAACCATCAGGCGGGAAGAGGCAGCTACAGGGGGGCTATAAGAGCTCCTCTGACGAGGGGGATTCAGAGAGGGCCTGCCCGAAGCAGAAGTTAAAGATCTCGAGGGAGAAGGAAAGCAGCACCACGCTTCCAGGTGACGGGAGGCGTCCTGAGGCTCCCTCCGACACCCAGTCAAGTGCCGCTGGGGCACTGGAGGGCCCCCCGGAACTTCCAGGCGGGAAGGAGGAAACAGCGCATCCCCAGCCTGACCCGGAGCCGGACCCTCCTGCCTCCGCACCCCCGATGGGGAGATGCCACCTGGAAGGCAGCACGGACGGTTTCCTGAGCCCGGAGAGCATCCAGCAGTTAGCCCGGGCAATGGGCATGAAGGGACAGATGGAGGGGCTGGACCTTGGACTTGGGGACGGTACTGCGGTCACTGCCCACAATGGGGGTACGAGTTGTGAGCATTAATGTGCGCAGTGTCAAGTCCACCGCAAGATGTGTATCCATGTTGGCCTACCTAACCACCATCAAGACGGACCTCCTGTTTCTGCAGGAGTGCGGGATACCGCACCTCGGCAGGTACGGGAAATGGCCTGGACCTGTGGGCCTTCGATCTGGTCGGGGAGGGGGTAACGACTGTCGCTCCTCGGGCCTGGCTATTCTGCTGCGGGGGCGCGACTTCACCATCTCTCAAGTTCAGGAGGTGGTGGGGGGGGCGCCTCCTAGTGGCTGACGTCACCTACAGGAACGCTCCCCTGAGGCTGATCAACGTGTACGCCCCAGCGGTACGGAATGAGCGGTTGGCCCTCCTGCAGCGGCTTCCACCCCTGCTGGCTACGTCCAGGCCGGTCATCCTAGGCAGAGACTTCAACTGCATCATCGATGCAGATGGAAGATCCGGTGTGGGGACAGCGAGTGGGGGGAGTCAACTGGACGTCACGTCCAGATTCCTGATGGGCACGGTGAAGGACGCCAAGCTGCTTGACGTCTTCAGCACCCCTGCAGACGGAGCACAGCAGAGGTACACCTGGTCGCGGCCAGACGGCTCTATTTGCTCAAGGATAGACTTCCTGTTTGTGTCACGGGCGTTCTTAGTCTGGTCCACCGGCATCGAGCCGGTGTTCTTCTCTGACCACTGCCTCCTGCTGGCCGAGTGTCACTTACAGGACGACCAGCCGGCCGGCAAGGGGACGTGGAAGCTCAACACGACTCTGTTGACCCCAGAGAACGTCGAGGAGCTTCAGAGGGAGTACGCCGGTTGGAGAGCCGTGAGACCCCTCTTTGAGTCTCCGGGCGACTGGTGGGAGACGGTGAAGGAGAACATCAAGAGGTTCTTTGTCCTCAAGGGTGTTCGTAAGGCAAGAGAGAGGCGGGGAAAGCTGTCGTGACTCCAGAAAAGGGTGCAGAACCTGCTCCTTCTGCAGTTGATGGGGGTCGATGTCACGGAGGACCTCCGCGAGGTGAGGGGCCAGCAAGCCTCGCTGTTCGCCGCGGAGGCGTCCAGGATAATCTTCCGGTCCAGGATCCGCTCCGTGGAGCAGGACGAGATGTGCTTGCGTTTCTTCTTTCAGAAGGTGCACAAAGAGAGCTCTGTGCTTAGCCGGCTGAAGGAGGACGACGGTTCGGTGACATTGTCTCAGCCCAACATTCTGAGGATCAGCAGATCCTTCTATGCCGGACTGTACGACACGAAGCCCACGGACAGCACGGCCTCCGAGTCGTTCCTGTCGTCTATCATGGAGGTCTTAGTTGACGGCATGAGGGAGTGGCTGGACCAGCTGATATCCCTGGATGAGCTGACCAGAGCCCTCAAGTCCTTGGAGAGGAATAGGACTCCCGGAAGCGATGGCTTACTGGTCGAGCTGTATTCCACTCTGTGGGACCTGGTCGGCCAGGACCTGCTGGAGGTGTACGACAGTGCGTTTCGGGCAGGGGAAATGTGCAAGTCCATGAGGAAGGGCATCATCACCCTCATTTACAAGAGGAAGGGGGAGAGCGAAGAAATTAATAAATGGAGTCCCATTTCACTGTTGAATGTGGACTACAAAATCCTGGCCAAGGTCATCGCCAACCGGGTCAGGTCTGTCCTGGAGTCGGTGATTCACCCTGACCAAACCTGTGCTGTGCCAGGCAGGAAGATCGCTGAGAGCCTCGCGCTCATCAGGGATACGATCGCCCACGTACAGGACAGGCGGGTGGACACCTGCCTCGTCAGCCTGGACCAGGAGAAGGCCTTCGACAGGGTCTCTCATGCTTACACGAGGGACGTCCTCTCCAAATTGGGGTTCGGGGAGGGCATCCGCAATTGGATCCGGCTGCTCTACGCCAACATCGTTAGTGCAGTCTCGATCAACGGGTGGGAATCGGACGGTTTTCCTGTTAGATCTGGAGTCAGGCAGGGCTGCCCGCTCTCTCCTGCCTTGGTCGTGTGCTGTGTGGAGCCCTTCGCCGCATCCATCAGGAAGGACGTGAGCTTGAAGGGCGTGACTATCCCAGGCAGCGGAGGCCTTCAGGTCAAGACCTCCCTGTACATGGACGATGTCGCCATCTTCTGCACCGATCGTCGGTCAGTGAGTAGACTATTGGACATCTGCAGCCAGTTTGAACTGGCCTCGGGTGCCAAAGTCAGTAGGGGTAAGAGCGAGGTCATGTTCTTCGGGAACTGGGATGTCCGCTCCTTCATCCTCTTCACCGTCAGGACAGACTACCTGAAGGTGCTGGGTGTTTGGTTTGGTGGAGCTGGGGCGTGCACTAAGACTTGGGAGGAGCGTATCACCAAATTGAAGCAGAAGCTGGGCAGGTGGACGCCCCGGTCCCCCTCCATCGTGGGTAAGAACCTGGTTGTCAGGTGCGAGGGGCTTTCGGTACTGTTGTATGTGGCGCAGGCCTGGCTATTCCCTGGACATGCGCCGCTGCGGTCACCCGGGCCATCTTCCACTTCATTTGGGGGTCGAGGATGGACCGGGTCCGCAGGGACACCATGTACAAAGACCTGGGAAATGGGGGAAAGGGCGTACCGAACGCCACCCTCGTCCTGACGGCTACCTTTGTGTGCGGCTGCATCAAGCTGTGCGTAGATCCTCAGTACGCAAGCACCAAGTGTCACTACTTACTGAGGTTCTACCTGTCCCCGGTGTTGCGAAGGATGGGCCTGGCTTCGTTGCTGCGGAACGCTCCGAGTAGTTGGACCGTTCCGTACCACCTGTCCTTCGTGGAGAAATTTTTGAAAGGAAACACTGTTGACCACAAGGCCGTCAGGCAGTGGTCAGCACGTAGTATCCTCGAGACGCTTCGGGAAAAGGAGAGGGTGGATCCCGTCATGTGGTTCCCCACGCAGACTGCCAAAGTGATTTGGCAGAATGCCTCATCGCCAGAACTTTCAAACAAGCACAAGGACATTGTTTGGCTGGCGGTGAGAGGGGCTCTGCCAGTGAGATCCTTTATGCACGCCCGGAATCTCGGCACCACCGCACGCTGCCCTCGAGGTGGCTGCGAGGGGACGAGACTGTCGATCACCTCCTTCTGGAGTGTTCCTATGCGCAGGAGGTCTGGAGGGGGATGCAGTGATATTTGTCGAGGTTCATCCCGAGCAGCTCCGTGACGCGGGACTCCGTGCTCTACGGGCTGTTTCCGGGGACGCACACCGAGACCAACGTCAACTGTGCCTGGAGGACCATCAATGCGGTGAAAGACGCTGTTTGGTCTACACGCGACTTGCTGGTCTGCCAGCTGAAAGAACTGACCCCGACCGAATGTTGCAGACTGGCGCACTCCAATGTCCAGGACTACGTGCTGAGGGACGCGCTAATGCTTGGGGCAGCCGCCGCCAAGGCGCGATGGGGAAAGACCACGGTATGAAACCCTTCGTCCAGAATAGAAAAAAGGGCCCTATCCTGTACTTGGGCCCAGTTGGCGCCTTCCCCAACTTGTCAGGGGCCAACTGGTACTGTGCAGGGTGACAACTGCCGGGGTATTTTCTTTGCTTTGTTTTTTTTCTTCTTTGTTTGTTTTTTTCCTTTAGTTGATGTACGCACCCCCGGGTAACCCGGAGCGGCTTGCATGACTGGGTAGGTGTATGAATATGTTTTATTTTTGTACATCTTATGACTAAAATATATTTTTTCAAATAAAAAAAAGTGACGAAACGTCTGAAAATGAACCTTCCAGCTCAGTGAGCAAACTCACATCGTAACCTTAACCTGAGCTACAAATCTTTTCAAAATTCGCTTTTATGTTTTAACTTTAAATTCATTGATAGTCTATGACCATTAATAGAGAGCTGTCACAACCAACATTTTCATTTGGAATAATTGTTATGTGAATTGCTGAAGGTTTACGTTATTGGTGCAAAAATACACTTGTAAATTCTACCACAAAAACAGCGAGGAGGAAGTGTGGAACAGAACAGAAACTGCTCCAGGCTCTGCCAGGGTACTTTGTTGAGAAAAGCTGTGTCTATATGTTGCATTCCTAACAAGAATAGTGTGGCTCCTTCACTTTTATCATAGAATCCCCACAGTGTGGGAACAGGCCATTCGGCCCAACAAGTCCACACCGCCTCTCCGAAGAACATCCCACCCAGACCCATTTCCTTACCCCTGATTTCCCATGTCTAACTCACCTAACCTAAAGATCCTTGGGTACTATGGACAATTTAGCCTGGCCAATCCACCTAGCCTGCACATCTTTGGGCTATGGGAGGAAACCTGAACACCCAGACGAAACCACGCAGACAGGGGGAGAATGTGCAGATTTCACACAGACAGTCACCTGAGGCTGGAATCGAACCCGGGTCCCAAGCTCTGTGAAGCAAGAGGCAGCAGTGCTAACCACTGAACCACGTGCTGCCACAAAGCATTTACTTTGTTTGCATTTCTTACTATAACAGGCAGTCAGTATGTTTTGTGACTGTACAAAATTCACGTGTGTGTGTGTGTCTGTGTGTGTTTGTGTGTGTGTGAGAGAGAGAGATGCAGACAAAAATGAAGAACCATTTCAATTTGGGGATTACAGTAATTATTTAATTATAAGCAGGTGTTATGTCAGTTTGAATTAAATTCAACAGAGATGTGAAGTGCTGACAGTGATCTTTGTTTATGTTGTCCAATGGAGGGTTAAAATGGCAAATATTCTTAAGAATTTGATTTTTAACATTATGTTAGAGTTAGACCAAAACAACGTTTATGTCAACTGCCTTGGGGATTGTTAGCTCATTTGGCTGGATAACAAGGTATAGAACTGGATTAACACAGCAGGCCAAGCACCATCTTAGGAGCAGGAAAGCTGACGTTTTGAGCCTAGACCCTTCATCAGAAATGCGGGAGGGAAAGAGGGTTCTGAAATAAATAGGAAGAGAGGGGGAGGTGGATCGAAGATGGATAAAAGGAGAAGATAGTTGGAGAGGAGACAGACAAGTCTAAGAGGTGGGGATGGAGCCAGTAAAGGTGAGTGTAGGTGGGGAAGTAGGGAGGAGATAGGTCAGTCCAGGGAGGACAGCAGGTCGGGGGGGGGGGGGGGCGGGATGAGGTTAGTAGGTAGGAAATGGGGGTGCGGCTTGAGATGGGAGGAGGGGATAGTTGCGAGGAAGAACAGGTTAGGGAGGCGGGGACGAGCTGGGCTGGTTTTGGTATGCAGTAGGGGGAGCGGAGATTTTGAAGCTTGTGAAGTCCACATTGATACCATTGGGCTGCAGCATTCCCAAATGGAATGTGAGTTGCTGTTCCTGCAACCTTCGGGTGGCATCGTTGTGGCACTGCAGGAGGCCCAGGATGGACGTGTCATCTGAAGAATGGGAGCGGTTCATGACTTTATTGCAAACCGAGCGTAGGTGTTCTGCAGAGCGGTCCCCAAGCCTCCACTTGGTTTCCCTGATGTAGAGGAGGCCACAACGGGTACAGCGGATGTAGTATACCACATTGGCAGATGTGCAGGTGAACATCTTCTTGATGTGGAAAGTCTTCTTGGGGCCTGGGATGGGGGTGAGGGACGAGGTGTGGGGACAGGTGTAGCACTTCCTGCAGTTGCAGGGCAAAGTGCCGGATGTGGTGGGGCTGGAGGAGAGTGTGGAGCAGACAAGGGAGTACGGGAGAGAGTGGTCTCTCTGGAAAGCACATAAGGGTGGGGAGGGAAAAATGTCTTTGGTGGTGGGGTTGGATTGCAGATAGCGGAAGAGTCGGAGGATGATGTGCTGGATCCTGAGGTTGGTGGGGTGGTATGTGAGGATTGAGGGGATTCTTCTTTGGTTGTTATTGTGGGGACAGGGTGTGAAGGATGCGTTGTGGGAATTGTCTGCTCCACATTACCCTCCAACCCCACCACACCTGGCATTTTTCCCTGCAACTGCAGGAAGTGCTACACCTGCCTCCACACCACCTCCCTCACCCCCATCCCAGGCCCCAAGAAGACGTCCCACATAAAGCAGATGTTCACCTGCGCAACCTTCAAAATCTCCCCTCCCCTACCACATCCCAAAACCAGCCCAGCTCATCCCTGCCTCCCTATTTCTTCAATTCACCTATCCACTCCTCCCACCTCAAGCCGCACCTCCATTTCCTACCAAGTAACCTCATCCCGCCCCCCTGACCTGCCGTCCTCCCTGGACTGACCTATCTCCTCCCTACCTCCTCACCTACACTCACCTCTACAGGCTCCATCCCCACCCCTTTAACTTGTCTGTCTCCTCTCCACCTACCTTCTCCTCCATCCATCTTTGATCTGCATCCCCCTCTCTCCCTATTTTTTCTCAAACCCCTTCCCCTCCCCCATTTCTGATGAAGGCTCGAGGCCTGAAACGTCAGCTTTCCTGCTCCTAAGATGCTGCTTGGCCTGCTGTGTTCATCCAGCTCTACACCTTGTTATCTCGGATTCTCCAGCATCTGCAGTTCCTATTACGTCAGTTGGCTGGATGATGGGTTTGCAAAGCAGAGTAACTTCCAGCAGTGTGGGTTCACTTCCTGCACTGGCTGAGGTTACCATGAAGATCCCACCTTCTCAACCCCGCCCCTTGCCTGTGGTATGTTGACCTTCAGGTTAAACCATCACTAGTTGTCTCTTCAAATTAGAGACCAACCCTGCGATTTGGTAGAATTATTAAAACCTTCCCTTTTGGTTGTTGAGAATGTCACTTCTTTGGTTTTCTGTTAATTTCAGAAGCAGTTTCACTATCTGAGAGGTTTTTTCCTGTGGGTGGTGGGGTAAGAAGGAAAGAGTGGAAGTGCAGTAGCCAGCAGCTTACATCCTAGCATTGTAGTTTTGTGTATCAAGCTGTTGTTTGCTTCAGAATGTAGGCGGTTTGCACTACCATTGACGACCCACCTTCATCTTCTAGGTAAGTGTTCAGAAGTAAACTTTCACAAAGCTGAGCTGATATTTTTATGATCCCTGGATTTTGCTTCTACAATCCAAACTGATTCTGCTCAGCATGGTCGTATTCTGCTCTTAATGTACCCTATAGATAGGCAACAATGGTATTTGTTAGACTTTTTAGTCATAACTGTCTAATGCCTTGCAGACCTTAAACGGAAGTCAGTGCAGGTCCTTTTAAAGATTTAATTTGTGCAGTGTTAATTGTTTATGATTGGTACTCTACTCTCATTTCAAGTTTCGTAATACTCTACTATCAAGGTGCTTCTGGAAGGTGAAATGGCGTAAATTGCAACTTGTTTCGAATCAGACACTACATTGTGTTAAATGTAAATTGTGTTCAAAACTGGTAGTGTGGTTTTGGTGACAGGAATATGTTACTTTTGTTTCCGGGGTGGAGGCGGCTCACTTAAGTCAGCTTGACTTGATGGCCGGCTTGCAATGTAGGCCAATGTCACCAGTTTGGACCCAGTTCCTGCACTGGCTGATATTACCATGAAGAGCTCCTCTTTTCAACTTGTTCCCCCATCTGAGATGTGGTGACCCTCAGGCTAAACCACCACCAGTCGCTTCTGTACTAAGCAAACAGTCCTATGATCTTGTATAACAATGGCAATTTTTCCTACCAGTTTACTGCAATATAAATTAGTCAATCTCTTTTCTAATGATATTAATCTGTTCTTAAGTGCTGAAAGTAGAATTGTGAAAATCAAATCTACTTCTGTTGTCTCTCCAACATGCCGTATGATGGTTTGCAGCATATGAATTTTGTCATCGAATTAGCTTACATTCAGAAATATTGTAGACAACCAGTAACTGCTTACTTGTTATACAGAGTTGCAGAAGATATTCCTTTCTTATTCAGACACAAGCTTTGAACTGCTTCCCTTTGGAATTGATGCTGTTCATTGAATAACATGAGCATGTGGGAGATGAATTGACTTACTTCACCTTTATCGGAAGTTAGATTGCATCAGTTCTGGGCAGCACGTTTCATTAAAAAAGGTATTAGAGTGAGTACAGAAAAGATTCATGAACGGTTCCAAAGATGAGGACCTTCAGTTGCAGAGATTGGAAAAGTTGGGATTGTTTTCACAGAAGGTTAGCAGGGTATTTGATAGAAGTACTCAAAATCACGAGAGGTCTGGTCATTGTAAATCAGGAGAAAATGTTTCCACTGATGGTAGGATCAAAGCAAAGAGAACATTTACTTAAGGTAAATGGAAACAATGCAGCCATGAGCCACATTTTCACATAACAAATTGTTAAAGGTCTGGAATGCAATGCCTGAAAATGTTGTTGAGATAAATTCATTCAAGGCATTCAAATGAGAATTAGGTTATTATCTGTGAAGGAAAAATGTGCAGGGTTATGGTAGAGATGGGGGAAATGGCACTGGGTGTATTTCTCATTTGGAGAGCTGCTGCAGAGATGGTGGCCCCAAATGGTGGCCTCCGATGATTTAAAATTCCAGGGATTCGTAAGTGAAAATGAGAGACTGACATCTAAGGCAGCAGGTCTCAACTTTAGCATCATGTTTGATGAATCTCATGAAAATGTTGAACAATATTAGCTAAATCTATTTGCTCAAATCAAATGTTTTCCATAAAACTCAGTGCTGCACTTGATGCACCTTGTTGGTACACTGTGTGGATACTTGCACTGAATAATAGAACATATCCAATCTGCATGCCCATTGGTAGCTTTTCTTATCCACATCAGACTTGATCAGATGATACAAGTTGATTTTGTTTTTAAATCTTCCAGTTTTAGTCCAGTACCCTTTAAATAATACCAACTGCCAGGCTGTGACGATTGATGTGAAAAGCTGAAGCATTTTTCCTTATTCTTGCTCTTATCATGAGAAATTGTTCAATGTAGATTGATCATAATGGCAATGAGTTTGCTCAAATGGCAATACTACCCAACTTATGTGGCTTCAAGAATCATCGTTCTGTCTGGAAAATGTCTTTCTTTCTGTTATTTATATTTCATCAGCAGTTGTGTGGGATGCTGGAACTTTAGTGGAAAAACACTTTATAAACCACAAGTAGTGAGTGTTTTTTCCCTTGTGTACTAACACAAAATTGCTGTGGAAAGTTTTGTATTTGCATCCTGGCTTTGTTTTGATCAGTGTTAGACCCTTTCAGTTGGTAATTGATTAAAATTTTGAGAAGATCAGAATGAGGGCCATTCAGAATTTTTCAGTTGTTACACTCTTGAAAATCAGATGATTGTGGTTGACTGCCTTTGTTTTAATGACTGGCACAGATCTCATTGGTGATATTGTTGTTTGAAAGAATCGTGGCGTCTAACAAGTCTGATGGTATTAAATTAATTGGTAGCTAACCTTGGGGCACTTTGCTCTTGTGGTTTGTGGCTCATTAATGGCACAAAACTCTCATTATGCACTTTTTAAAAAAAATTTGAAATCAGAACTTGCACCTAAAAATGTGCATTTACTCATGGAAAGCTGAAAAGTGTTACTCTACTGTTAAACTTCATCGCTTATTGAGAATTTTGATGTTAAATTTGCTGGGAGCTCTATGGATACTCCATAGCTTAGATAAGAACTGAAATTAATTTTATCTTCACAGGCAAATTCTGTATCTTATGTGTATTTATTGATATAGAATTTCGTTAAGTGGCTGATAACTGCTGAAGACAGTGATCATTTAACTTATTATTTTGCACATCATCGATTTAATGAATGAATCCTAACAAATGTTGAAGAAGTTAGTTGCAAACATCTTGACAGAAGGACAAAAGAGACCATATTAATTTTGAGTTTTTTCCCCTCTTCCTGATACATATAAGCAGTGTGGTTTCCTGGGGAAACAATGACAATTCGAAGTCTGCTGTGGTAATGCAGAAGGAACTTTGGTGTTGAACCTAGACTTTTGCTTTTCTTCCTTCTCCTTTCTCCTGTTTCTCACTCCCTCAGAGAAGGGAGTATCCTAGGTTAGGTTTGGAAACAATAAGAATAGTTGCCCAAAACTAGGTTTGTTATAATTCACAGATAATAGGAGCTGCACATGCTGGAGAATCTGAGATAACAAGGTGTAGAGCTGGATGAACACAGCAGGCCAAGCAGCACCAGAGGAGGAGGAAAGCTGACGTTTCGGGCCTAGACCCTACATCAGGAATGGGGGAGGGGAAGGGGGTTCTGAAATAAATAGGGAGCGAGGGGGAGGCGGATCGAAGATGGATAGAGGAAAAGGTAGGTGGAGAGGAGACAGACATGTCAAAGAGACGGGGATGGAGCCAGTAAGGGTGAGTGTAGGTGGGGAGGTAGGGAGGCGATTGGTCAGACGGACATGTCATGGGGGCGGGATGAGGTTAGTAGGTAGCAAATGAAGGTGCGGCTTGAGTTGGGAGGAGGGGATAAGTGAGAGGAGGAACAGGTTAGGGAGGCGGGGACGAGCTTGCCTGGTTTTGGGTTGCGGTAGGGGGAGCGGAGATTTTGAAGCTTGTGAAGTCCACGTTGATACCATTGGGCTGCAGGGTTCCCAAGCGGAATAAGAGTTGCTGCTCCTGCAACTGTCGGGTAGCATCATAGTGGCTCTGCAGGAGGACATATCGTCTGAGGAATGGGCGAGGGAGTTGAAATGGTTCGCGACTGGGAGGTGCAGTTTATTGCAACCCGAGCATAGATATTCTGCAGAGCGGTCCCCAAGACTCTGCTTGGTTTCCCCAATGTAGAGCAGGCCATAATGGGTACAGCGGATGCAGTATACCACATTAGCAGATGTGCAAGTGAACCTCTGCTTGATGTGGAAAGTCATCTTGGGGCCTGAGATGGGGGTGAGGGACGAGGTGTGGGGGCAGGTGTGGTGGTGCTGGAGGGGAGTGTGGAGCGGACAAGGGAGTCACTGAGAGAGTGGTCACTCCAGAAAGTGTACAAAGGTGGGGAGGGAAAAATGTCTTTGGTGGTGGGGTCGTATTGCAGATGGCGGAAGTATCGGAGGGTGATGCTTTGGATCCAGAGTTTGTTGGGGTAGTATGTGAGGACGAGAGGGATTTGGCACAAGCTTCAAAATCTCCCCTCCCCCTACTGCAATCCAAAACCAACCTAGCTCGCCCTCGCCTCCCTAACCTGTTGCTCCTCTCACCTAGCCCCTCCTCCCACCTCAAGTCGCACCCCCATTTTCTACCTACTAATCTCATCCTGCTCCCTTGACCTGCCCGCCCTCTCTGGACTGACCTACTCCCTAACTCCCTACCTACCCTCACCTCTACTGGCTCCACCCTTGCCTCTTTGACCTGTCTGTCTCCTCTCCGCCCATCTTCTCCTCTATCCATCTTCGATCCGCCTCCCCCTCGCTCCCTATTTATTTCAGAACCCCCTTCCCCTGCCCCATTTATAATGAAGGGCCTTGGCCCAAAACTTCAGCTTTCCTGCTCCTAAGATGGTGCTTGGCCTGATATTACAAGCCCGTCTTGTAATATCTTGTAATAATTCACCACTGCTTGCAGTGCTGAAATACAGTGCTCTTTGAATCACTGATCAAATCATGGCATTGTGTATTTAGCCATGACACATGAACTGCAGTGGTTATGAAGGCAGCTCGTCACCACTTTCTCCTGGGCAACTATAGACGGGCAATAAATTTTGGTTCAACCAGCAATGCCCGTGTCCCATGTCTGAATTTTAAAAAAATTCTTCTTGCTTCACTTTCTTACTGTTGTTTTTCCCCAAAATTCAAGATACAGTGTGATCCTAGTAATAGGTTAGTGTTTGAGCATTCTATTATTCGGTTGTAGTTTGATATTTCATCACTTTACAATTAGCTTGATTGGACTATGTGGGGAACTCAAGGCAGAAGCCCATACACTGCAAAATGGAATTGTTGGGGGAGGTAAGAGAGAGAAAGGGCCTCAGATTTTTGGGAAGTTTTCTAAATAGGTTTATGAAACTACTCTACATTAAATGTTTATTATGAATGCAAACTTTGAGGAATTCTGGAAAATTGCTTGGGACTGTAATGAGGCATGCCAAAACATGGACCTTTCAAGGTTTGACTTTCTTCTTGACAGAAAAATGAGTTGTGGAGATGTGAAATGAAGGCAAAAAAATTTTGCTGCTCAGAATAGACAGAACAAGTCTTGCTTCCAGTTTTGCCAAACTATTCAAACATAGCTGTTTAAATTTTAACTGTAAGTTTTAATACCCAGAACTCGTCAACCATATCCATCTGTCATTATTGCAGGTAGATGCTGCATCTACTGACAATATGTCGGCTCAGATCTCCAGGTTTCCGGATGGTTGGAGTTTGAATGTCTCATAGAATTAGGCTATAGACATCTTCGAAGTCCCAATGCACAAATTTGTTGGAATTTGCCCAGGAAGTTTGAACGTCCACTAAACAACTGTCCTGCTTTCTAGGACCGTCCCAAAGAAATCTTTGAAACTATTGCAAGTTTGTGATACTGACACAGGATCAGAACCTTGGGATGGTTCCAATATCCTTATCTAGATAGTTACTCTGGAAATGGGTATATTTATAAATCTTGGCCTAACTGCTAGTAAATTGCAAAACTGACTCCCCCAGCGCACTCAACAATCCCCCTGACTACTTCTTAGACTAATCTTTCTCCAGCTGCACTGAAATAGGGTTTCTGATTTGATCTGAAGACCTGGACGGTCATGTTTACTTTTGAAAATAGAAGTGCTGATCCTTTCAACTTGTCTGAGCTTGCCTTGTAAATGTTCAGTCAAATGACTCAAAACCTGCACTGGATTATGACTTATTTCAGTGCTGCAGACTTTAATGAATGAGTTTCACTCTGTTCTGAAACCTGAATGTCATAATTGTAACTTGAATTCCTTCACACAGTGTCTAAGCCGCAGTTTTCAGACTATCTCCTTCCTGCCTGTGCATTTATAGTGACTTATGTTAGTGAAATTAAACATACATGCAAATAGGCCGGCCCATGTTGGTGCAAATCTTCGACCATCTGTCATTGACTCGGAGGTCAAGAGACTGGGGGTGGGGGGGGTGGTGCAGGAAGGAGAGGGGGAGAGAGAGAGAGACTACATGTACTGACATAAGGTAGTGGCAATGTTGCTCAACAGTTATTAAGATATGACTGGTAAATGAAAAAAAACAAATTTTTTTGCCACATCCGTTTTATTTCTGCTGTCAGACGTGATGAACCTTAAACAAAGTTTATCTTATTTCTCCAGATTCTAGTACCTTCCAATATTCTGTTTGGTGCAGCTGATCTATCCACAACCTCTGCAGAGTGCTTTTAGTAGGTAACATTTTTGGAAGGTGACATATCTTTATGTTTCTGTCTTAAAAGCACTGCAGAAATACTTAGATTTATAAATTCATTATTAAGATTGTTGTTTGGCTACATCTTTGTTTAATTATAGAAATGATATTGCATGTAGACTGTGTACTTAATCCTAGCTTTGCACAACTGACAGTAGGATGGTGGCACTAGTTTAGCAAATCATTTGACCAACAAGTCTGAGCTTACTCTTTGTAAGACCGTATGACATAAGAGCAGAAGCAGGCCATTCAGCCCATTGTGCCTGCTCCTCTATTCAGTGAGATCATAGCTGATCTGATGATCTTAAACTCCACTTTCCTGCTTTTTTTCCAAGTTCTTGATCAAAAATGGGAATATGTAGTATAAAAACATCCATGCACATAACGATCAAGTGGTTTCTATGACATTATTCTCTATATTGACTATAATCTCTACAGTACTCAATCAATAGCTTAAGCTAACAGAGAATTGTTCTGTTTAATTCTCTGCTACCTATGAAAAGTATTAAATGTTATATTTTTGACTTTATTTGGGTAAAAGTTGCTGACTTGAATGTGGAATCTAATCGAGGTACTTTAAATTGAATATGTATTAAATGGTGTTTTTCTTGGGTTAATGACATGCAGATATTCACTTTCATTTATATTTTAAAAGTTATTCACCAAACACCATAATATCAATTTTCACACCAATTTATCAGAAAATATATTTTTGAGCAATAACTACCCTGATCATACTCACTACAGCTAAGATTGAAAAGGAGTGCCGTTTCTTTTTCTTCACCTATGATGGATAGCATCAGGAAAATGTTGATAAGACAGAGAAGTTGAAGTCAAATCCACTATGGTATTTATGAAGTAGAATTCTATAAATGTGGTTAATTTGGGATATTACCAAGGGTGAAAATGGTCATGAAGTAGTCTTCTAATATCCTTCAGGAAAGAAAACCTGCTGATACTGCATATTCCATTCCCCTTAAAGTAATGGTTAAATTCTAATTGCCTTTCCTATTAGCTACTGAACTGGTATGCTACCTTTCTGTAAATTATCCATGAGGACTCCTGGATCCCTCTATGCAGTAACATTCTGCAGTCTTTCTTCATTTAACTAATATTCTGAACCTCTGTTCTTTATGCCAAAGTGCACAACCTCTAATTTCCCACACTATATTCCATTCACCATATTTTT
The DNA here is from genome assembly GCF_030684315.1 of Stegostoma tigrinum. Lineage (NCBI taxonomy): Eukaryota > Metazoa > Chordata > Chondrichthyes > Orectolobiformes > Stegostomatidae > Stegostoma > Stegostoma tigrinum. The sequence goes on along the minus strand of NC_081386.1, from coordinate 33,588,595 downwards.
GCTCACTCACCTTGGTCTGCATTCCACTCTTAGACACAACATTATCATCCTCATCACTTGCCTTTCCACTTACTTTTGTGTTATTCATAAACTTGCCTATAATACGTTTATATTCTTCACGTCATTTATATATATTGTGAATAATTGAGAACGCAGCACTGATCCCTGCAGCCCTCCACTCGTTAAAGTTGCCATCTTGAACATGCCTTTTATCCCAGTTCAATGTCTTCTTCTATCCTCTATCCGTGGGCTCTTATCAAACACCCTAACTTGTAGTACCCTAGCAAATGCCTTTTGAAAATTCAACTATATGACATCCACTGTTTTTCCCTTTATTTATCTTGCATGTTTTCTCCTCCAGCATAATACAACACATTACAGCACAAGAACAGGCCCTTAGGCCCATCAAGTCTGCACCAATTCCTAATCCTTATGTAGACCCACAACTTATTGCCCATGCACACGGCTTCTATCCCTCTGTTCACGTCCCATTCATGTGTCTATCAATTTACACCTTCAATGTGGCTAACATGCCTCCTTCCACCATTTCAAATGGCAGTGTGTTCCAGGCACCCACCACCCTCTGTGAAAAATATTCCCTGCACTTATCCTCTAAACTTTCCCCTTCTCACCTTGAGCCCTGTGCCCTCTTGTAGTTGACCTTTTCCGTCCTGGGAAATAGCCTCTGACTATCTGTCCTATCTGTACCGCTCATAATTTTGAAACTCTCTATAAGGTTTCCCATCAGCCTCTGTCTTTCCAGAGAAAACTATCCAAGTTTATCCAACATCTCCTCATAACACAACCCTCCAAACCAGGCAACGTCCTGGTAAACCTTCTTTGCACCCAGTCAAAAGCATCCACCTCCTTCTGAAAGTGTGGTGACCAGAACTGGACACAGTGTTCCAAATGTATTCCTAGCTAAAATTTTATACAGCTGTAGCAGAACTTGTCACCTTTTATATTCAATGCCCCAGCCAATGAAGGCAAGCATGAATGCCTTCTTGACCACCTTATGCGTCTGTGCTACCACTTTCAGGGATCTGTGGACCTGTGTGCACCCAGTTCTCTCTGTATGCCAGTGCTTCTAAGGGTTCTGCCATTTATTGTACAATTTGCTCCTGAATTTAGTCTTCCAAAATGTGCCACCTAGCATTTGTCCAGATTAAACTCTGTCTGCCATTTCTCTGGCGAAATCTGCAATCTGTCCATATCCTGATGTATCCTTTGGTAATCCTCCTCACTTTCTGTAACTTTGCCAATTTTGGTGTCATTCACAAAATTACTAATCAAACCACCTACATTTTTCTCCTGATCATTTTCATATATTACAAACAACAAAGGTCCCAGCACTGACCCATATAGAACACCACTACTTACTGATCTCCATTCGAAACAGCACCATTCCACTGCTCCTGCCTGTTTTCTATGACCAAGCCAGTTTAGTATCCATCTAGCTAGCTCACCCCAGATTCCATGAGACTCTACCTTTTGTACCATATCAATTGCCTTACTAAAGTCCATGTAGACTGCAGCCACTACCCTTCCCTCATCGATCATTCTTGTCACCTCCTCAGAAAAACTCAGTCAAGTTATTGAGATGTGACCTTCTCCACACAAACCCATACTGCTTATACACAGGCCCATTCGCATCTAAAGGTGAATAAATCCTGTCTCTCAGTATCTTCATCAGCTTCCCCAGCACTGACATCAGCTCACCTGCCTGTAATTAGCTGGATTACCTTTGTTTCTCTTCTTAAACAAAGGCCATTCTCATGTTCTTTGGAACCTCAGCAGAGGCCAAAGAGGATGCAAAGATACGTGTTAAGACCTCAGCTATTTCCTCCCTTCCCTCCCACAGTATTCTGGGATAGATCCCTCCTGGCCTTGGGGACTAGTCTATCTTACTGTACCCTATTGTGTTATGTTGGCATGCTAAGAGCATTCACTCACTATTGCCTTACCTCAATATCTCTCACTTCCCTCACTTTGGTGAATTCCAATGGAAGTACCTATTAAGGATCTCACTCATTTCCTCTGGCTCCAAACAGCATTCCTCCTTTACCTACCCTTGCCCTGGCCACCCTCTTACTTCTCGTATATGTATAAAATGGCTCGGGATTCTCCTTAATCCTGCTCGCTAAGGACATTTCATAGCCCCTTTTAGCCCTCCTAACTCCCCATTTGAGCTCCTTCCGCTTTCTCTATGTTGTTCTGGACTTTGTCTGTTTTTAGTTGCCTGCCCCTTTGGTATGCCTTTGTTTGACTAAGTTGATAATTTCCCCTGTGATCCAAGATTCCTGAATTCTGCTGTTCCTATCCTTCATTATCACAGGAACATGCCTGTCCTGTACTCTAATCAACTGGCCCCTTTAAAATGCGCCCACATGCCAGATGTGGATTTACCCTCAAACAGCTGCTCCCGATCCACATTCTCCAACTGTAATAAATTTTTTAGGCATGATCTCCCCTTTTGTGAAGCCATATTGATTCTGCTTTCTAAATGCTGTGCTATTACATCCTTTATAATAGACCTACCAATTTCCCAATAATAGATGTTAAGCTGGCTGGCTGATAGCTTTTTTTTTTGTCTCCTTCCCTTTTCGTCTTTTGTTGGTCTTTAAAGCTTTTTCATTTCTCTGGCTAACTATGGTTGGCTTATCCCCTTCTTAAAATCCTACTTTCTCACTGGGATATGTCTTTCCTGTGAGCCATGAACTATTTCTTAAACATTAGCCATTTTCCCTCAACCACTTTTGCTGTTAAATTCCCTTCCCAGTCCACTCCAGCCAACTCTTCCTTCATTCCTTTGTAATTACTTTTATTTATGCTTACTGTAGCTGTTTCTGACCCAAGTTCCTCCCCCTCAAATTGAATACTAAAGTTTACCAACTATGGTCACTGTTCCTAGGGGATATTTTACTCTGACATTATTTATTAAACCTGCCTCATTACACATCACCAGATCCAAGATAGCCTAATCCCTGGTTGAATCCACAGTATGTTTGATGAAAGTGTCCCGAATATCCACTATGAATTCTTCCTTGTTAACTTTTGTCTGCTGTACTCATCCTTCCGTGCTACACATGCCTGGTCAGCATCAGTTTTTTAAAAATATTCTTTGCATGGAATATTTAGTTCTTTTGCTGATTGTCTTAAATCTGACTTCTACTGACTGTGCATATTTTCCTATCAAAAGCTGTCATTATTTTGAAAACCGTGATTATATTTTTTAAACTGCTTCTGCTCTGAGGATAATCCCTTCAACTCTAGCCTCTTCCACATAACTTAAATCTTCTCTTGATCGAACAGTTTCAAGGCCGAAGAGATTGCAAGAGAGTTGTTTGCTTCAGGACATGGTCGAGTGGTTTTGCTTTGGGACATACTCTTAAATCTTCTCTTTATCCTCTCTAAGACTTTAATATAGCTCCTAAAATGGGGTGCCTAGATTTAACCATAACACTTCAGCAAACTCCTAATCAGTGATTATTTTCAAACTTGCATATGATTTCCAAAATGCTATGATTCTGACAGCTGTGAGCTAGGGAAAATGGACCACAGTTAAGTCTAAGTTTTTGTTGAAGATTGAAGTTCCATCTCTCCCCTCCCTGCCATCCACCTAAGAGAGAAAATGTGTAGAGCTGTTTGCTGTTTGTGTCCTCCCTACAAATTAACTATATCTTAGCAGTTAAATGTGGGCTTGCACCTCTACTTCCTACTTTTGTATTTGTGTGTCACAGTGTCGTCTTGTGAATAGACATTCCATCCTCTATGAACTAGAATGTATTTTGTCTGCCCAACGTCTGGGTAAATGCAACAAAGAGGATTTTGGGTTTAACCTTGCTACTCTTATGCTCAGTGTACTCAACATGCGATCCAGAAGACAGATGAATATGCATTATGTAAGACTGAGGTTCTTACTACTAACTGTGAGGGGGGAAAAAAGCCCTGCCAAGTACATGAATAAACTTTACACAGAATGGTTACATTAATTACAATTTTTTCAACTCTCCTGAGTGATCATTTTATATGAAATGCTGTTTGAAACAGATCAGTAACTTGCCGCATGATTAAACATGGCCCTGGTTCGCCCTACTTTTTCATTATTTTTACTGATTTTGAATTCACCATTGAACATAGCTGGGGCGGCCAATGTATACAAAATTGGATGCACCTGGCACAGAGCTAGGCAGCAGAGGATATATAAAGTATCGCTATCCACTCCTGTTAGAGCAGACGGAATTTCATCCTGAAAATGAATGAAGACAAAGATCCTACATAGTAAAGGGATTTTTGCTGATTTTTGTTTATCTGCCAGAATGTGTTGAGTTATCTAATAGACGAGTCTCCATCTGTGTAACATCTGAGTAAACGACTATTGTAATCTAAAGGTTTATGGTCTAAGCATCTCCATTTTACACTGTAATATCAGAATGAGTCTGATCTATAATGTTTGAAAAACAGATGCCACAAACAAATTGTAACTTTGTTTGTGATCTGTGGTCACAAGGAATCTGATTAATAATCTAATCAACAAAGATAGTTCATGTTGTAATGCCCTAAATTTAAATTAGAGCCATTGTTGTGCAGTAACTGAATCAGTCAAATTCTGTTTTCATTACACAGGATTTCTGGTGTTGTGAGGAATATATTGCACGATTATGTCCTTGTTTCTGTGAAAAGTGCACAGTGGTCCAATACACCGAATAGCTGAGGAGTCCAGCTCAATCAGATGTACAGGAATTTGAAATGTTGCTAAGACTTCGAGAAATCTGCAAGTACTGAACACGCACACTGGACCTCCATGAACTGAATGTGTACACTTCTGTGTCAAGAGTCGACAGGTTTCACTCAGTATGCAGAATCTGAGCCGAACATGTAAGAACTTGGGTGAAGATCCATACTTTGAGAGACTGGGGATGCCCACTGGTTTGGAGCGGGGGCTTAATTCACATTTCACAGTTAGTAATTAGGTAGCATATTGTGGTGCAAAGAGTCATTTTTTTTGGACTACATCTTTCCCATCTTCCTTGTTGTTGGGAATTTGACAATTTTTTAAAAGCTGAAGTCCAAAACAGCAGCAGGTTTAAATGCAATAGCATCTACAGCTGTCAGAAATTTCATGGAGCAGGTCTGGAGCTCACAGTTTACAATTGGATTAGTGACTTGTCCTTGGTTCCTGTGCTGGAGGACTTCTATATAGTCAAAATTGTATATGATCTGTTCAGTCAGATTAATCAGTAAAACAGTGCTCCTGATGATGTTCTTTAAGTTTAACTCTAAACATATTGGATGCAAGTGGTTAACTGGCCTAATGAAGTGTTAAAAATGGTGTTGAGCATGTTTATCCAGTGAATGACTAAATTACTCTGTGCTTCTTGCTGGCAAGTTGCATTTGATGACTCGGGTGGACTTGGCTGTGTTTGCCTCCCATTGTTGTAGTGAGGAAAGAGATTCATCTAAATATTCAGTGGCTTTATGTGGAAGATAGTTTAGCCCTGGAGCTGCAACCCAGCGTGATTTTGGGGATTGGGAAAGTTTTTCTTTTAAGTGGGAGAATGTGAATACTGAAATTCTAGGTAATATTGACTACCTTGTAATTGTTGTAATGTGTATGGAATACTATTAGCACCAAAGCAAGAACAGTAACAAGCTGTTCAGCCCAAGTTTCATTCCAGTGTTTGAGTTTCACACAAACCTCCTCCTCTCCTCCTTCAGTTGACTCCATCCACATATCCTTCTGTTCTTTTCTCACTCATTTATTTAGCTCTGCTTGTCACCTCAATGTCATCTTGGGTAACAAGGCCCACATTCGAACACACTGGGTGTTGTATCTTTTTTCTCAGTTCCCTGCTGGATTTGTTAGTGGCTATCTTATATTTATGATCCTGGCCTCATTCTCCCCTCCAAATCAGGGTTTGTTTTCCAAGTCCACTCTAACAAACCCTTTCATAATTATACAGATTTCTGTCAGGTCGCCCCTCAGACAGAATTCTAACTTCTAATAATTCCTTAGAACTTTTTGGCTACCATTATATAGTGTCAGTCTGAGTTGGCTATTTCTATTTTATGATTGTTGCTGTCATTGTCATGATTAACCATCTACCCTACCTAAACATTGGGAGTTTCAATCTGGCAATACTGCTTTTGTTTTAATAATTTTACTGCAATGTTTTCTTCTGTTACTGCATTATAATTACTTCTGATGTGCTGATTTTGATGTTTGTCTCTGCAGTTAGGTCATTTTGTAACATGTTTGCCGTATACTGTTTGAAAAAAGTGTTTCATTTAATGATACCACTGTGCTTACCTTTAGGAGTTGAAGCTGATATTTGTTAGAGTGGTCTGTGGGTGATGTGTGGGAGTGTCAATACATGTTTCAGGTTCCCAATACAGAAGACGCAGAAAATAGTGCTCTTGGTCCAGAACAATAATGTTTTGTTAGTCTGTTGCATGGATCATTTTTTCTGCTAATCCCTCTTGTCAAGGGACCTAAAAAGACATGACAAAATATGTATCTTGTAGTTTCATAGTAAGGCAAGTCATTAGTAAAATTTGATCAGCTGCGTATGGAAAAACTTTACCAAATATTCATGGAAATTTTCTAATGTGAGATTCATTGTACCTTGAATTCTTCACTCTAATTCTTTCTGTTACTAGGTTTCACACCACGTGACTTGACTTGTTTCTGTATCGTGCTGTTCACCTGTTCATTCCTGATGCTAAAATAAGCCACACTCTTGCCCTGCACTATTTTTTTACATTGTAAGTAAAATTGGATTCTCTTAATTTTTGCTCATGTGAATCATTCTTAAGTTTCACAATAGCTGCAAAAAATGTATTTACAGAAGTAATACTGCCAATTATTCTGTTGCATATTGTGTAATTTCACCAAATTAGGACTGTTTAGTGTTAATAAAATTGTCTTTCCTGATCTGTATGTTTTTAAGATTCATTTAATAGTTTTAATTGTTTGATTGTCCCTTTTGAGTGTTGACCCTTACGTGCTTAGGTGTTGAGTTCAAATCTTGTACTTGCATAGAATTAAATAGTTTTTACAGCACAAAAACAGGTCATTCGACCCAACTATTTTCTGTTGCATTTATGCTCCATGCAAGATTTTTGGGATGAAAATATCCCAAGTGTACAGGATTTTACATTTTTGTCTATATAGTTATCAGTGGCTTAATTTCATAGCAGCGCTAACCATTGCTTACAATAAATGGCACAGTTTCTTGTTGCTTGAGTTACCAGCATACCTCATGGGCAGTGGGATATGCTCAATGCTTTTATCAATTTGGTTTCAAACCTATTGGGTAGAGGGGACGTAGGAGGAGTCGAGCAGAGGAGGCATTTCTGTGAACGAAAACTGTGCTTGATTCTTCTGCTCAGAGATAAAAGAGAAAATGTTTGCCAATCATGAGCTACCCCTCACCAAAAAAAGCAACATATTTAAATGTTCATCCACAGGATGTGTACATTAATGGTAAGACCATAATTTATTGCTTCCCAAATGCCCTTGAAAAGGTGGTGATGACTACTTTCCTGAACACCTGCAGTTTTTGTTTGGAATGGAGGGAGATGTTGTACCATGTCCAGATGACTGTGCCTTTTGAGGGAGTTTTCAGGTGTTGGTGTATCTACTGCCCTTGTTCATCTAGATACTAGAGATTGCTGCTTTGGAAAGTGCCATTGAGAAAACCTTGGTGAATTGTTGCATTTCATTTTGCAGATGGCATACATTGCTGCTACTGTGCATCACTCGTGGAGAAAGTGAATATTGAAGTTGATGAATGGGTGGCCATCAAGAGGGCTGTTTTGGCCTGTATAATGTTGAGCACCTCAAGTGTTGTTGGAGCTGCATCCATCCAGACACGCAGAGTGTAGTACATCTTACTCCTGACTTGAGCTTGTGGGTGGTGGATAGGCTTTAACAAGCCACATAATCAACAGCCTCTGACCTCTTGTAACTACAGAATTTGTATGACTGGCCTAGGTCTGTTTCTCTTGAATAGTAACCCCCAGTCTGATGTTAATGAGGGATTCAATGATGATAATGCCATTCAATTGCGAGGGAAGATGGATAGAATTTCTCCTGTTGGAACTGGTAATTGCCAGTTGTATACATTACTTGCTGCTTATGAATTCAAGCTTGGATGTTGTCCAGGTCTGGCTGTATATAGGAATGGACTGTTTCAGTGTCTGTGAAGTCGTGGATGGTGTTGGAGTTGTGCAATCATCCATGAATACCCCCACTTCTGATCCTTTGTTGGAGGGAAGGTTACTGAAGCAGCTGAAGATGTTTTGAGTCAAGCGCATTACCCTGAGGAAATCCTACTATGGTTGCCCTCTAACAAATACAACCATCTTTCTTTGGTGGGTATGACTTCACCCAGCAGGGAGTATTCCCCCAGTTCCCATTACTTCACCTTCTCCAGGGTTTCTTGATGCCGTACTCCTTCAAACGTTGCCCTGATGGTGGAGAGTCACACCTTACCTCTGGTGTTCAGCTTGTTGTCTGTATTTGGGAAAAACTGTATTGACACCAGGAGTTGAATGGCCTTGTTGGAAGTCACGGAACACTACCATCGTCCCAGTCTTTGTTTAATTTAACTGTGGGCTAGGAAGGGTTTGGCTCCAGCCTGTACGATAACGAAATGGGAGAAAGGAAACTTGAACAAGGATGAGTCATAGTCTCAAACAATTAGGCATTTATTGAAACAAGTTTTTGCAACAGTAACGAAAATGGGTTATGTATTTGAGAAGTTCAGTGTTATTTAGTCCTTATCTGTAAGGGATGCTCTCTAATATGCAAAATAAGTCTGAGAAGCAGAAAAAGGGACAACTTTGGTTTGCACATGATTTTGATCAGTGTGCAGTCTTGACAGCTGTAGTTGCCAACGTGTTCTTTTGTAATGCATCTCAGCTCCTATGTAGTCCTCACTCTAACTTATTTTCAGGAACTTAATTTTCAACAACCTCGTATTTCATCACTTTCCTTATATATTTTCAATATGTCATGATAAATTTATTTCTGAATACTTTATAGCTGATCTGTACATTGTTTTTGTGTCTGTTATGTAAAGAGGATATATTGTTAATGGAGTTGTGTGGTCTTATTTTCTTAGAGAAATAGTTGTGTTTTGATTTTGAGAGTGACTTGTATAAATAATTTTTTAGCAGTTAGACCAATGCTACTTCTATATTCAATTTTTGTTCTATGACTCTGGTTGCAAACCAGAAAAAGGATGAAAGATGTAACAATTTTGATAAGCAGCTGACTTTACTGACACAGTGTTAACCTTGTTAAAAAGTTGGCACAAATGCAAAACTGGATCTTTGTTCGATGTAGTAACCAATTCTAATAATTCCACTGTACCTATTTCATTATACAGAAAATCTGATCCAGCTATCTCATCATTTGAATGTACTGTAGACTTTTTCGATGAAGAAACAAGCATGTTCATTATTCATGTGTTGCCTTCTGGGCTCAAAAGAGAGCTGCAGAATCAGACTACTAGTGGCTGAAACCCAGTGGTTTTGTTTTACATCCAGTCTATCAGTTTAAGCTAAATAACATTTTAAAAGGCAACTGTATCTTTATATTTAACAATATCAGGAGATTCTCCTTAGGCTTCTTGCATGCACAAGTTAAGTGTGAGGGGTGGAGGGAAGAATTACCTTAATGGTCCATTTCAATAGTGCTAACTTACTGTTCATAAGTTCCAAATTAATTTTTGCATGGATGATCAACTGGTTACTTTTGTGTTTTTTGAATTGACAACTAATTCAGTTTGTTTTCCTCCTTTCTGCAGCTGTTCATGTAACACCTTTTGAGAATGAGGCTGAGAATGCGAAAGGCTTCTCAGCAGACAAACCCTGTCCATGCATCACGACCTGACAAGAAACGGAAGCGCTCAGATGTAGATGATTCAATACCTATTATGGGCGCAAAACCACAGAGAAAGGAAACTGGTTTGCTCTCATCAATTAAAAGACTTATTCGAGGAACTGCTACAAAGGTAAGATGACCAAATAGCTGTGGGAGCTGTTACTGGATCGCATAATAGTGTTTTGTAAACAGACTGACTGATAACTGAAATTATCTGCACTTTACACTGTAGCTCTGCAGACATCCAGAGTGTAAGAAAGAAATCAAAGGAAGAATGGCAAGGAGATGTGCTTGCCCTGTATTCATTTGTCTTAGCTGCATGATATTTATTGCTCTTCTATTCCTGATGGTTTTAACCCTGTTATTCACCCCTGTCTGAGTATGAAGGAACTTTTGTATCTCATTGTCTGAATTGCATTCGATCACAAGTTTCAAAGGAAGAAAGCTCACCCTAAAACTAAGGCCTGTCATTGATGCCTGCCTGTTGGGTACTATCTTCTATCTTGAGGTGTATTAAAAAAATAGATTTAACCAAATTGATGACCATTGTTATTGGCCACTTACCCAGCTCAAACTGGGGAGAGTCAGAATTGAGGCCTGGGTCATGTAATATCACTTAAAGAGTTGCTGATAGCTTTAAAGAATGTTGAGGTTGGTTGGCTCATCCAGATAGTTTGTTGTTGTTCTGCAGACGTTTCATTATCCTGCAGGATAACATCATCGGTGGAGCCTCTGATGAAGCGCTGTTGTGTCTTCCTGCCTGGTTTTTAAAATCTGGAGTCCATTGAGCTGCATTACGTCACTTCCGGTTTCTTTCGGTGGAGTGTATATGGAGTTGACTTCATTGTGTTTGTTGATGGCTTTCTTCGTGGAGTACCAGGCTTCTAGGAACTCCCGTGCCTGTCTCAGCTTTGCTTGTCCCAGGATCTTGGTGTTGTTCCAATTGAATTAATGTTTCTCCTTATCTATGTGGATAGGAATGAGTGAGTATTGGCCATGTCTTCTTGTACCAGTTGGTGTTCATGTACTCTTATTGTTAGTTTCCTTCCTGTTTGTCCAATGTAGTGTTTGTCACAGCCTCTGCAGGGAATCTTGTATATAACATTGCCCCCGTCCATAGTGGGTAGTGGATCTTTGGTTAATACTGTAATACTGTTTGTTCAGCTCCCATTCCCGGATGTCATGGTAGAGCACAGAACAAGTGAGGAATTCCAAACGAAAGTACACAGCAAAGCCTCACACTCTGACCAAGTACTGAACATCAACAGTAACCATCCTAACACACAAACTAGCTGTGTGTGAACATTATTTAAATGGGCAACAACACACCGCAGCAGCACAGTACTACGCTGAGAGGAAGAATACCTCTTCCAGGTATTCATGGACAATGGATATGCAAAAAAACTGGGCCAGAAGATGCCTATTACATGAGCAACACTAGGAAGATACTACACGTCCCGACACGCTCATCACGCTACTTTACATGAGAAACACATCGGAACTAACCACAAGACTCCAATGACCACTGGGCATCAGAGTAGCATGCAAACCCACATCAACCCTACGATAGCTGCTGACCTGAACTAAAGATCCATTACTGACTATGGACAGGACTAATGTTATATACAAGATTCCCTGCAGAGACTGTGACAAACACTACATGGGACAAACAGGAAGGAAACTAACAACAAGGGTACACGAACTGGCTACAAAAAGACCTGACCAGTACTCACTCATTCCTATCCACATAGATAAGGAGAAACATGCAATTGGAACAACACCAAGATCCTGGGACAAGCAAAGATGAGACAGGCACGGGAGTTCCTAGAAGCCTGGTACTCCACGAAGAAAGCCATCAACAAACGCGTAGAACTCGACCCCATATACACTCCTTTGCTAAGGAAAACCAGAAATGAGGCAATTCAGCTTGATGTCTCCAGAGTTTAAAAACCAGGCAGGAAAACACAAAGCGCTTCATTGCAGGCTCCACTGATGATGTTACCCAGCAGGATAATGAAATATATGTGGAACAGCAGCAAACCAGCTCGACGAGCCAATCAATCTCAACATCCACAACCGGAGCTACAAATCTACTCCAAATGCTTAGAGCTTTACAGAATGAAAAATTTGGGGCGTTTTTCTCCTCCTTTCAACTCCCGCTATTGCCTCATGGTTCGTCATTGTTGGAACATAGAAAGCACAGCACAATACAGGCCCTTCGGCCCACAACGTTGTGCTGATCTTTTACCCTAATCCTAAGGTCTATCTAACCTTCAACCATATCTTATATTATCGCTCATATGCCTGTCTAATAGCCGCTTAAATGCCCCTAATGAGGCCGACTCTACTACCCTAAACAGCAACTCATTCCACACCCCTGCCACTCTCTGACTAAAGAACCTACCTCTGATGTCTACCCTGTATCTACCTCTACTCACTTTAAAACTATGTCTCCTCATAATAGCTACCTCGACCCTAGGAAAATGTCTCTGGCTGTCCACACTATCTATACCTCTGATCATTTTGTACACCTTATCAAGTCACCTCTCATCCTTACTCGTTCTAAAGAGAAAAGCCCTAGCGCTTTCAACCTTTCCTCATAAGTTCTTCCCTCCATTCCAGGCAACATCCTGGTAAATCTCTTCTGCACCTTTTCTAACACCTCCACAACTTGCCTGTAATGAGGCGATCAGAACTGGACACAATACTCCAGATGTGGCCGAACCAGGTTTTTGTATAGCTGGAGCATAACTTCACGGCTCTTGAACTCTTAATGAAAGCTAACACACTATATGCCTTCTTAACAACTCTATCCACCTGGGCGGCAGCTTTTGGGAAACTATGAACATGAGTCCCAAGATCCCTCTGTTCCATGCTACCAAGAATATTTCCGTTAACCCTGTATTCTGCTTTCAAATTTGTCCTTCCAAAATGAATCACCTCACACTTTTCAGGGTTAAACTCCATCTGCCACTTGCCAGCCCAGCTCTGCATCCTATCAGTGTCTCTATGAAACCTCGAACAGCCCTTTGCACTGTCCACAATGCGACCCACCTTCGTATCGTCGGCGAACTTGCTAATCCACCATTCCGCTCCTTCATCCAAATCATTTACAAAAATCACAAATAGAAGAGGACCCAGGACAGATCCTTGTGGTGCACCACTCGTAACTGAGCACCATGAACATAAATTGTTGATCTGTCTTCAAGGAATAAGCTGGTTTGTATTGATGTTACCTATCTGCAAACTTGAGGAATCAGCTGAGAAGGCTGGTCACGTTTTCCAGGAAGAAGAAGGCTTAGCTCAACCCTAGACTTAGTGCTGTAGGCAGTCTGTAACAGAGGCACATTGGGTACTGGAAGATAGATCCTGAATGTATCCAGGAGTATGGGGAGAGCGGGAGTATAGCGCCGAGATAGAAGCTCAGCCATGATCATAACAAATAATGATGTAGGCTCAATGGACAAACGGCCTACTCTTGCCCCCTTTGTTTATACGTTTATGTCTGTTGTCAGGTTGTTTTCTTGAATGGAGGTTGTTGCAAGTTAAAAGGAAGTCTTCCATTAACAAAAGTAAAGAAAGTACTTTGATTTAAAAATAACATGGATTTGATGATGTGATTATTATAGGATGCCGTGAGATCTAGGAATCATGATATGATGCAAAGTGACTATGTTGCATGCTGCAGGGAGCGTTTGGTGATGGAATGAAAAGTCAGATCCAGAAACTAGAATCTGGTTGCTTAATAATATTTCAATTCTAAAGCAAAAAGACGGTGATTAAGTTTGTTGAATGTCATGAATTTCTTGTTTGGACAGCTGTACTTAACACATTTCTCATGCAGGATTTTGATTAAAGTTGAGCATTGTACAAATTAACTGGAACTGAGATTGTCATTTTTAAAAGCCAGTTATTGGAAAAGATCTATTTGTAGAACAGTATCATAGATTAGTTCCAAAGTCTTTAAAGAACAATGAAGTATAAAGCAATGAAATCTTTGATCTGAGTACCTTTTGATATTGACCATATATAGCTATATTTAATCAGCCTGTTCAGACACACCATGACAAACTCCAAGAGCAGGTGTGACTGGAACCTGGCATGCTAACAGTGCATCACAAGAGCTCTTTGACCTGCTTAATACTTTGATTCAAAACTTTGGAATTCTGCTTTTTTAAAATTAGGTTTTACACACAAATACTTTATTGGATTGTTGACATGAAGGATTTAATCAATTTAATTAAATGAAATGCTGTTTTAATGATTTTGTTAATGTTGTACATTTCCATGTTCATTTAACCACTTAAAAGAAGTTTATTTAAAACTGCAGCATAAAAGCACATTAATACTAATTGTCCTGTTACAATGCTGTTAAGTACAACTCTGCTTTTGCAGACTAACTAGATGCCTTCCTCACCTTCCTGCTCTTGTAGAAGAGGGAAAAATAATCTCAAGCAGTGGTCTGAAAGACATACCAATGTCTGGGCGTGAGTTGCCATTCTGCTGGAGATGGCTTAGAAATCCATATAATGCCTTGAAGAATGCATTTTACTGTAAGGGACAGTGTGGAATAGTTTAAAATCTTAATACAATGAAGCCTGTAGAAGTTGGGAAATTTGAGAGTTTTTGAATACTGTATATGTCCACGATTTTGCAATTGCTCTGGGTTTAACCAAGGAACCAGTGTGTTCATGTGAGAAGTATGTTTTGAATGAAATGTGAAAAATGCTGGTTGTTTTGATGTCTGATCCACAGGCAGAAGCAGAGAATCCTCCGAAAAAGAAATGTAGACTTGACTGTGACCTAGATGATAATATGATCACATCAACACCTCATACTGGCCCAAAACCCAACAAACCAATCTCCAGAGTAAGGCGGAAAAGTCAGGTGAATGGAGGTCAGTGGAGACAATTTCTGTCATTTGTTGTGTTGCAATCTTCTTAGAGACTGAACTTTTAAGAAGAAAATCTTACAGTTGCTACTTGAAAGGGTTACATGGTAAGATTTCATGTTTAAAGATTTTTACTATAACGGATAGAACTATATTTGTAAGCAGCTGAGATAACAAGGTGTAGAGCTGGATGACCACAGCAGGCCAAGCAGCATCAGAGCAGCGAGAAAGCTGACATTTCAGGCCTAGACCCTTAAGAAGGGTCTAGGCCTGAAACATCAGCTTTCCCACTCCTCTGATGCTGCTTGGCCTGCTATGGCCATTCAGCTCTACACCTTGTTACCTCAGATTCTCCAACATCTGCAGTTCCTGCTTTCTTTGGAAGCAGCTTCTGCTTTAATCCACAAAGTAGAATGTTCATTTTTTTGCTTAGCAAAACCAAAACGAACTTTGCACACATACTTTACACTGTCGTTCTAAGTAAATGTTAAATTCTGAAAACAACTCTTAGGAGGTTAAAAAAGTGTTTCTTCTATTCTTTTCATATCTCAGCCGACTGCTTTTAATCTCAGAACTGTCTTTCGTGAATGAAGTTTTGTTTTGCTGCAGATTTTCTCTGTTAGAAGCTGAGAGAATTTTTTAAGCCTTATTTCAATACGTCATGAATTTGGTCTCTTCAAGCACTAACTACCATCTGCAATACTAGATGGTGAACAAAAATGTTTTGCTGCTTATTGCTGCTCTCTTCGTCATTGTTTGATCTTTCAAAGATACCTTGCAATCCATTCCCATTTAAAAGCCTATGTCAGGCAGCATGAATCTCACGGGTCTTGTATCTAGGTAGGAATTCTGATAAGCTATCTTTGACACCCAAATTCTTCTTTGTCTTGCAAGTGAGTGGATAGTTTGCTGCACAACTGTTCACAGTGTGGCATTCTGAGCATTTTTCTGCGGTTTTGGAGATTGTCAGTCTGTTCACTGTTCACTCAGGCTCGTGCCATTGTTTCCATCTGTAAATATCTTGTACCCTCTGCCCAGTAAAACACTGTGGGCCCCCTTAATTTTTAACGATCAAATCATCCAAGCTTATAGTCAGGCAGGTTTCAAAACAGGTCTCATCACTCTCTTTATTCTACCTTCAGTTAAGGACACATTTCCAAAACATCATAAAACCTCATTAATGTACTATTTTGAAATGTGTATATTAATTTCTGATGTCATTTGAGAGCCATCCTTTTGCATGCTATACTGAAGAATGATTTACAAAGTTAAAGGCATTCCTAAGTATTTCTAGAACAGAAGCCAGTCTTGTGATCCTGTGGGAGGATGTCAGTGTTTAGATTCCACAACGCGTGTTTTCTAACCCTATCAATATACTGTTCTATTTCATCTGCCCTCGTGATTATCCCTTAAATGCACCCATGCTCTTTGATCAACAGTGCCTTGTGGTAGTGAGTTCTGTATTTTGACCACTCCCTGGGTAAAGAAATTCCTCTTGGATCTCCTATTAGATTCTTAAATGACAATGACAGCTTCTTTGGAAGTTGAAACAGAATTTACCCAATCAAACTCTTTCAAAGAAAGTAGCTGTTCAGTCGGAGAATTTCTGTTGGTGAAAACTATTGCATTTTTAAATATTTATAATCTCTGTTCAGTGTTTATTTATTATTTATATTCTTTATCATTCTTTGCATACATGATTTGTTCTCATTAAAATGAAAAACGGAACACTCCTCACTTAAAGCATTCAAAATTGAGGAGTTCCACTTTAGTTACTGGATATTTATAAAGTTTACCTTAGTATATTCTTTCTTCAGAAGAACTTCACTTACAAAATCACACCCATTCTGCAATCTAGTCACCACATGTTCCCTGTTAAACTTACTACGCTATATTTGAATGTGACACATTTGCTCCTTATTCTGTGATATGTGTTTTTGGGAGGCAGTTTACAATTGTTTAGCAATCAGAAAAGATTGTTTTGAAACATCTAAAGAATTGTGCCAATACCTTGAACAAATGGCATCTGATGGCACTAATTTGCAAGTATTCATTTGTATGCAGTTGACCACAAGTAATAATGGGAACTGCGGATGCTGGAGAATCCAAGATAACAAAGTGTGAAGCTGGGTGAACACAGCAGGTCAAGCAGCATCTCAGGAGCACAAAAGCTGACATTTCCAGCCTCTCTGATGAAGGGTCTAGGCCCGAAACGTCAGCTTTTGTGCTCCTGAGATGCTGCTTGGCCTGCTGTGTTCACCCAGCTTCACACTTTGTTATCTGCAGTTGACTACAAACCCATTTATAAGTTAAAGCCAGTGGAAGGTCAGATAGTCTGAGAAAATTAATGTAGCGCTCAATGAGGCAAAATCGGCCTCTCGAGCTCTGTGCGATGAAAGATGTGTAAGTGTTTTGCTGCACTTGGAGGTAGGTAACAGAACTCTTTCTTAAGAGTGAGATTGAGAGAAGATGCACAATATTTGTATTGCATGCACTTGGGAAAGTAATTCACGTAGCTTAAATGAATACTTGCTGAGCCTGTCCTCAAATGACCCCTTAAGGGGGGCATTTAAAAAAAACTGTTATGCCTTTTAAATATGAAGTTTGGGAATATATATTTGTTGTGCATGTTATATGCTCTGTAGGTTGTACAAGCAGTGTAATTTAGCAGTTTCAGCAGTAGTTGGGATAAATGATAGTAGTTTAAGGGCACGAAACTGGAGAGTTTGATTAGGTGATATGTTGGTTTAGATACAACAAGATTGTGCTTGTGTTCCCCTCCTTCAGGTACCTGCCTTATTGTGACAGTTTTATTCAGAGATCACTTTACTTTCCTCAGCAAACAAACTACTATTTTCCAAGAAGTAAAAATGCACTGCACAGAATTTTTTACTATAATTCCTATTTTATTAAGAGACACATAAATGCTGCATGTTTTCAATGATCCAGTGTATTTTGAACAGGATTTGTCTTCCACTGTCTCAAATCAAGTCTGACCTCTGAGAAATGAAGGAATAAGCATACAGATAATCTGCATGTTAACTCACAGCTGTGAATAACTGCCCCAAAATTAAAGTTTTCCTACTGTATATCCTGAACGTAAAGAGCAGCATAGAGTACTTGATTCCAATTCTTGTTTATAAATCCACCAGCCTTGGAACTTAAATTTGCTGGATGTTTTACTCGAGCAAGTTTGTTCTGTGTAAATATTTTCTCTTTCATTTCAGTGATGCTTAAGGTGCTGTTAAAAGTGAGCTATATGCGTTGTAACCAAGCTTGTACCCAATTGGACTACATAGGCTGTTACCACATGGACTGCAGCAGATCAAGAATGCAGCTCGCCAACACCTTCTCAAGGGCAATTAAGGATGGGCAGTAAATGCTGGCCTTGTCAGCAGTGCCCACATCCTGTGAGTGAATACATGAAAAAATAAATTTGAGCAATATCGATCTAAATCCAACAGATTTTTCCATAGCTTTTGGAGGTTTCTGTGTTTTCTCTCATTTGATGCAATGTGGATAGGAGAAATCTTAAAACCAATTCCTGATTTATGTTTGCATCTCAAAATAATGAGGGCAAGAATTGTTTTAGTTAGAAAGATTTCAGTTTGGTTCATAAATGTGAACGAATTCCAGATTTTGAATTTTTTACGGTAATTTTTTAAAGAACCATTCATAATTCACTTATTCCTCAGTGAGTATTGTGTACTTTCCCTCGATTATTCTGTGAAGTTGAATCCTTTATATGTAAAACTGGTTGGCATCCTGTAGCATTTTTCATGAACAAAGGTAAAAGTAAGTCTTTCCTCTACTGTCTCCATTCTTTTTATCTTAGTTATGTAAGATTTCATTCTTCCTCAACTCTTCACCATAAGCCTTTCGTTTTTTTCCTCTCTGCTGTGCCTTATCTCTTCCCTTGGCTGTGCCACCAATTCTCTTTGCTTTTCATATATGATTCTTTTGTGTTGGATCAGCCTTCATGGTGATTATTCCACGTGTACAAATAATGCTATATTCTATATATCAGGTCAGACAAGTCACTTATTTCATGTGCGCCATCTATCATAGTTAGGTAATGAATTGTAGATTTTGGGATCATTACCTGATTTTTTCAATACTTGCTGTTATATCAGCCAGAGGCCAGGGGATGTTGAGCTATGGTATATGGAATCCTCTACCTCCTTGCCTGCAGACATTTCTGAGATTTCTGCTTGAAGCTGTTTAGGCCAGTCAGACAGCATGCAGCCTAGTCTTTCAGTGCTCTGTTTCTAAGGCCAAGCCACATTGGAGTGGATGTTAGGTTAAGAAATTTGGGAACTGACATGGGCAGATGCCCTCCATGAGAATCGTGTGGACGCTAAGTATGTACATGCAAAATTGGAGCAGAGAGAATGAGCAAGAGCATGACATTTGGAAAGGAAATGAGAACTAAATTAAGATGTATTAATCACAGCATACATTTAACTAATTTACAAGTACATTAAATGCAGTCATTACATAGTGTCCATTTATAGTGGTCAGGATGTTAACATTGCGGCTGGGTAGAAGCTGGCTGTAGAATTGCTTTTTAGGGGAATATGCAGTCAGTTCAGTCTCAAACACCGTGTTCAATTAGAAATGATACTGAATATTGTCACTAAAATTTGATAGGCATCTGACTGTATGATTAGTATGGGAATTTTACAATGATAAAAGTGCTAAATAAATATGTATTGCTGTTATAGTCCAATAAAACCTTTGGTTTTACAGAATTCTGTGTTTCTCCAGATATGTTGTAAAACGGATTTGCATGGAGCAACAAATCTTACATTCTGAAGTAATAGTGAACGCCATGGACATGACAAAATATTGTGCAAGTTTAAAATTTACAATGTGCCACCTTTTCTTTCCTCCCCTCTCCCTGCCCTGAAACATTACACTTTATTTTGTCTGTGGAAGACTGAACCAGCTTTATACTTTCATAATTATTCATTTCTGTGTAATGTTTACATCAAGTTATAAAGTCTGTTTATTTTGTTTTAGAGACGGTAGGCTACAGCAGTAAACAAAATGGGAAACTACCGATTGTTACCGATGTGGTCAGCCCTCCACGAACTGCCTTACTGGGAACTATCTTTTCTCCTGTTTTCAGTTTCTTCTCACCAGCAAACAAAAATGGTAAAGTATGAAATTAAATACCTTTGTCAAAAGCAGATGGACACTTGTAAAATTATTGTCCAGTAATATAGATTATTTAATGTCGTGTCTTTGTACATTTTTGTTTAAAGATGCCTTGTTAAGGTCAACAAGGGGGTTAGTTGGCTCATTTGGCTGGATGGTTGGTTTGCAGAGTGGTGCCAACAGTGTGGGTTCAATTCCCACACTGGCTGTGGTTACCAAGAAGGACTGTCCTCAGCCTCCCCCTTTGCCTCCGGTGTGGCAGCCCTCAGGTTAAACCACCGCCAGTCGTCTCTCTCTTTCGGTCTTCCTTTATCTAATGAGAGTCCTGTGGTCTAGTTGGACTATGGCAACTTTATGTTAATGTCAGCAAACAACACATATAATACATATTTGAGTGAATTTGATTTGGCAGGCTTTATGTGTATTAAAATCGTACAGTATTTAAAGTGGCAATTTGGTCTGTTGTGCATGCTTCAGCACTTTGAAAGAACAGTTCATTTACACTTGCTCCCAATGTTTTTCTCATTTAAAATTTGTTCCATGTCAAGAGCATGACTAGTTGCTCTTTGAATGTTGCCAAGGAATCTGATGCCATCAAACTTTAAGGTAGTGTGTTCTAGATCTTAACAACAAACACTCCCTAAGTGAAGAACTGTCTCCTCATCTCCCCTCTTTCTTTGACTGCTTATTTTCAATTATCATAAACTTGCCAGAAGAAATATTTCATCTTTAATTGATCTATGAAACCCCTCACAGCTGTGTGTTCAAAATCATACGGTGGGTGACATATTTTCAGGGGCTAGGTGTGACGGTGGTGGGAAGAGGCAAGAATAAGGGAGCCACTGATAAGATGGGAGAAATTAAGTGACAAATGGATGACTGCAAGGCAGAAGTGAGTGTTGTAGGATAATCAAGGAGCAAAACTTAGCCTGGAGGAGCAATAACTGGGAAAAAGCAGATTCCTTACTGGCAGCAGTAATCTGGAAACAAAGCAATACAAAGTGTGCAAGGAAAACTAAAAAAAGAGTTGGGATGACTGTCTGAAATTACTGACTGTGGAATGTGCTTAAGTGCCTCATCAAAAGATGAGGTTTACTTTTACGAGGTCGTGTTGAACAGTATTGGAGGCTGAAGACAGGTTAGAATGGGAATGGGGAGTGGGCAGAAAATATTTTCTGTTATCCGACTTTGTTTCTGTGTCTTTGTTGCATATAACAATGAGCTTTACCTAAATTCAAGTGTTCTTTCTAACATTGTGCTAAAAGTGCTTCAGAGTGCTGTGACTTACTTTAACAAGCATGTCAGCCTTACAAGTAGCAGACTACTGAGGGATAATAACCTAACTTGACTTTTAGATGTCAAAGAAGGATTTTATTCAAGATGTCTGGGAAAATGGAGCTTCTTTGAATCTGTTGTGGAATCTACTCATGCAAAGGCCAGTGCAGGTGACAGAGCCTCATCATGAAATGTCATCCTTAATTATGTCCTGACATCTTGGAATGAAACTTCTGATCCAGAGGGAAAAGTACTATTAGCAAACAATAGTTTTTCCAATACTGTTTCCTTCTTTGGCCCTTCTGGCTGCAGTGCTTTGGTGAATATGCGTAATTTCAAAGGATGATGATGAATGCACTGTAGTGAATGACCCTTTCATTATGTGATGTGATCTGACTTTTATGATTATTTACAGGAACATCAGGTTCTGACTCTCCAGGTCAGGCAGTAGAGGCTGAAGAAATTGTTAAACAACTGGAATTGGAACAGGTGGATGAGATCACAACAAGCACGGCAACATCGGCCACTGGAGGACTGTATTCTGGCCAGGCAGCGACAGCGCAATCACATCTGTCCCCTGACAGCAGTTCAGATAATGTAGAGGACACAGTCACCAATGAACTTCATCCCTTGCCAGGTGCAGTAAACTTGTTAAATTAATAATTCTTTGTACTTACAAGTTCTTTTGGAGAATGAGCCTTTTGGGCTGCAGATGGATTGTTATGGAGCAGAAATCAGATACCAGACTACCTCATGTTTATCATCTCAAACTCTTTTCTGTGCTGGGTTCAGCCATGTTCTTAAGTGTTTGAACTTTCCATCATTGCTCACTTTGTGTTGCCATGAAGTGGATATGTAAGCATACTTTAGTACGTTGTTAGTTAAAATCAGTGGTTTGTCAAATTTCTTAACTAATGAGGAACATTGATATTTGATTTAGTTCTTTCAGATTTTAAATTCCTACTGGCTGAGTTTATTAAAGAAATTTTATGGTTCTAGCCACGCTTAAAGTGTTTTATTTCCTGGTTATTTCAAAACAAACACAGGCTAACTATCAATGGTAAAAGTTTATTGCATTTAGCAGATTACCCGCATCCTTTGATATTTTTTAATTTGATTTACTGAGAAATGATGAAAATCATCAGTATACATCAGGACTGTACATTACTTAAGATCCGTGAGTTTGTGTTTGCCTGAACTACCTCTGCATTTCTGTTCCTATAAATCAAGAGCCTATCTTACACACCTGATCACAGTTAAGGTTTGATATTTGAGAACACGGAGGCTGCTGATTAAGGTTCTGCTGGAGGTTAACCTATAAAAGTTGCACATTTATTAGCAGTTTTGTTTTAGAGCAACAACTGTGCTTTGCAATCAGGTTTTAAAAATATTTTTGAGTTGCCTGAAGCTGTTTAGCTTCAGTAGGGGAATTGATCATAAGTGAAATAGGAACGTAGCCATCAGTGGTAATTCTACTGTTCAGATCCTAGCAGTGAGTCGAGATGGTTGGTCAGTTGTCAACAGTGAATTGGAAGTGTTGTGGATTTTTCTACCTTATTTATTGGATTGCCAGACCTGCTGTGCAGACTTAACATCCTTCAAATTTAATTAAGCTCAATCACAGAGACATTTCCTACCTTCTGTCACACCCTAGAAAAGAGGATAAAATCACACAATACAGAAGGAGACCATTTGACCTAACATACCATACCATCTCTCTACCGCTCCACTATTCTTTCTGTTCTTCAGGTTGCTGTACTTGTTTCCTTTCTATGTTCATATTCAATTCCTTCTTGAGAGATCGAGTTGAATTTGCTTCAGGCAGTGTGTCCCAGATCCTAAATTCCTGCTTTAAAAAAAATCATTATTTTTCCCCTGCTTTTCTGGTAATTATTTTGTAATTTTTTAAATCTTCTACTTACTGATTCTCCTATCAGTGAAAATTATTTTCCGTATGTACGTCATAGAAACGCCCCATGAGCACCTCAGTTAACTAGTCTGCAGTATTCTATGGGCAGCTGACAACAATAGAATTGAGTGCTCCCCGGTGATCTTTAGTTGCCAGATATTCCTACTGAGGAATATACTGAGCTGCAGTGCTCACGATGCGCTGTATAACTGCATCGTCTCATCACAACATGCTCATGTGCATGAATCTATTAGTTGACTTTTGGCACTGGCCTGGGTTCTTGTTTATATTGATGGCAAAATTTTCTTGCAGTTAAACAAAGTTTCACATTCATAGCATTAAATCATGCAATTTAATAACAACTATTAGAAAAAATGTATCCATATTTAAGAAACCGAAATGGAAAGGGTACATTTAGCTGCATAACTGGGTAATATCTAGTCATAATTCATTTCTTATGTCTAAGGTAATACTTTTAAATTGATTAGTATTTTTGTTAAAATAGCAGACGCCATTTCAACTGGGCCTTCTAAGCATTTTTACATTTGTGTTCAGTGTAACTTTACGCTACAGGGTATTCAAAAGTAATTTCCTCTGAATTCACAATTTTTATCTTTAATTTTAACCTTGCTTTCTTTGCGTTGATTCAGATTATTTAATTTTAGAAATTTAATTTTTAATTTAGGCTTTGAATACAAGTATATGAATTAGGAGCAACATTATGCCTTTTGACCTGACAATGATTCGATCTAATTGTGGCCTGAACTCCACTTTCCGCCTACCCTTGATTCCCTTGTGATTTCTGCATTAAATTTAGTCAATAACTCAGTTTCCATTGATCTCTGGGGGTGTGTGGTCCAGAAATTTACAATAATCCTAGAGAAAAATATACTCTCATCTGTCTTAAATGGGAGACATCTTAATTTGAAACTATGTCCCCTCAGTCTGATCTCCTCAGAATCAAAAATGTTTTCCCAGCAGCTGCCCTCTCAAGACCCCCCACTTATGATATATTTCAGTGAGATTGCTTTTCTTTCATCTGAACTCCAGTGGATAAAGGCCCAAACTGTCCAATCTTTCCTCATTGATTTCATGCTGCTTTTTTATTCTTCCTGCCAAAATGGGCAGATTCAGCTTTTTCCAAATTATTCTCACTTGACTTATCTTAATCTCTTTGCTAACCCCTTAAGTAATCTCCAGAATTTATTTTGAATGCCTTTTTCTGTGTCATCAGCAATGTCAGCATACATTTGATAACCTCTTCCAGGCCATTAATATGGATTATTAAGTGTTGAGGGTCTATCCATGTGCCATTCTTACAAATATGAAATAACCCATTTTTTGCCTACTCTGTGGTTCTTGTAAGTTAACCAATCTTGTATCTGTGTTGATACGTTCTTCCCTACACCATGAGCTTTTATTGTGTGGAGTAAATTTGATGTTGTAATTTGTCAAATGTCTTCTGAAAGTCTCAGTACACCACATTTACATGTTGTTCATTAACTATGTTACTTGTCGCTCTCTTAAAGAGATCAATTAATAATATTCAAACACTTTTTTTTCACTGTTGCCTGTGCCTGATTGTTTTGAGATATTTTAAGTGCCCCGCTATTACTTCTATAATAGATTCCATCAATTTCCCTTTGACAGGAATTAAGCTAACTGGCCTGTGTTTTCTACTTCTTGTCTGCCTCTCCTCTTGAATAAAGAAGTTACATCCATTATTTTCCAAACTTTAGGACCGACCTTCAATCTGCAGAATTTTGGAAAATTAAAACCAATATATCCACTTTCTCAGCAACCACATTTTTTTTTCTTTTAACACTTCAGGATAAACTCCATCAGCATTTGGGGACTTGTAAGCTTTTAGTTTGAATAATTTTCTCAGTATCTTTATTTTGGCAATTTAGAAGTGTTTTAATTTCTTCCTCCTCCTTCACTTCCTGATCTCTCTCATTACTGGAATGTTGTTTGTGTCCACTGCAGTTAAGACAGGTGCAAAATCTATATTCAAATCATTCCTATTGGTTATCCATTCCCCAGACTTGTGCTGTAGAGTATAAACATTGACTTTACTCATTCTTTTCCTTTTTAAAGACGATGACTGTCAAAACTTTTCCTGCATGTTGTTCTTTTTCCAGCTAGTTTTCTCCCTCATTGTTATCCCAACCATTCTTTTGTATATTTTGTCCACTCCTCTGACTTGCCAGTGATCCTTTTGCAGTATTCAGCAATTTTTCTTTCAATAAGATTTTATCCTTTTTCTTGAGTAAACCGTGAATAGTCCATTCTCTCCCTACCATCTGCCTTTCTCTCTGGACTTTCATCTGTGTTATGAAATATCTCTAAGTATCTGCCACTGCATCTCTATTGATCTATCCATTAAACTAATTTCTGCAGCTGTGTCTTCATACCTTTATTTTTTCCCTTATTTAATCTTAAAAAGGATTAGGATTGGATTATAATTTTCTGCATACAATTTTCAGTTGTGCCTGATCCAAACTGGCTAACTGATGGAATGCTTGCTGACTATAATCATATCAAGTTCTATGTTGGTTGTTCAGTAGTAAGGTTAGGAACTTGACGAATGATACAAGAAAAATTAAGACGTGTCTTCAGTAAATATACTTAGTTCGGTGCATTGATAGAAATCCTCCCAGATTTGCGCCCTCAGTATGGATCACTTTACATCAAAAGGTGAGAGATGAACTCCAGGCAGTACACCCGAATTAGTTGAGGTATAAATGCTGTCCAACATAAAACGTAGCCTTTTGCTTAGAAAGCCTAATGCTGTGCTTGGGAATAGTTTCAGTTTGTGTGAAGACAGCTCTGTAAAAATGTAAGTAACTTGAAGATTGGACAACTTTGTTTGGCTGCAGGCAGAATTTCCATGAAGTGAACAATTTTTCCAAGTGTTTTGCCAGCCAAAGCAGTGCAGTTAGCCAAGCCTTGGGTCCCTGTAGTATAACAAACTTCTAAGTTGTTTCTTAGTAAAACCTTTCAGTAACTTATCAGTTCACTTGTTTTCTTTTACGGTGTAATCATATCCTGATGTGAAATGTATGTATTAAAAGGCATGATTAGAATCAACTACAAATGTTGACATTAAAATGCACAGAACTTTTTAGGAGTGGATAAATGGGACTGACCTCGACCAGGCAGTTGGGAGAATAACTTTCCTTCGATCCCATACCTAACTAAATGTTTTAAAAGGAGTGGCCATTAGCAACAAATACCATTTTTCTGCTATGCTAATTTGTTCTAAACACTAAGCAGTGATAATACCCTTCCATTCTGGTTGTCTGGCAGAACGATCATGTCCATTATACCTAAATTGTATATTGTTCTGTCATTGAGAGGTGTAGTTAGATGGTTTAATTGTAGCAGCCTAGTTTTTATCTTTTGGAGAAGGAAAATTGAGAGAGTGGGCAAGTATGTTTTTGTAAAGGTTGTGAGGTAAAGTAAATGTTGAATGTGTTGAATAATTTCACTCTGTAATAATGTCTTTAAAAATTTTAACATCATTGAAATAAATTATCATACACACTTGTTAATTTTTAGCACCAGAATTGAATGTGTCAAATGTGGAACTTTGCAAGACGATATCTTCTCCTGACTCTTACCCAGAGCCACCTGCTCACCCAGAAGCAAGCTATGAAGAAGACTGGGAAGTTTTTGATCCGTAAGTGTGTCAACAGTTGTCTGTTACGAACTGGATATATATATATAAATTCTGTGAGCTGTGGCTTGCCTCTCCAGCACTTGAGCATAAAAGTGAAAGCTAATGCTGCACTGCAGTA
This sequence comes from Stegostoma tigrinum, assembly GCF_030684315.1. Lineage (NCBI taxonomy): Eukaryota > Metazoa > Chordata > Chondrichthyes > Orectolobiformes > Stegostomatidae > Stegostoma > Stegostoma tigrinum. Next base: position 33,561,668 of record NC_081386.1, on the reverse strand, counting down.
CTGAAGGAGTGCTGCATTGTGGAAGATGCTGTATTTTTGACAAGACATTAAGCCAAGGACCTATCTTCCCCCTCAGTGGATATAAAAGAGCCCCATGCACTATTTCAAAGATGAGCAACAAAGTTTTTCCCAATGGCCTAGCCAGTATTCCCAGAATCAAAAACAAATGATGTATGCATTATCCCATTACTGTTTGTGAGAACTTGATCTGTGCAAATTGACTACTGTGTTTCTGACATTACAACAGTGATTGCACTTCAAAACGACTTCAGTGCTTCTAAAATTTAGAATTTTTCCGGTGTTGTTAAGGCACCATATAAATGCATGACTTTCTTTTAACCTAAATATGCTTATTAAAAATTTCACTTATTTGAAAGAAGACTAGAACAAAAAATATGATTGATAACAAGCTGTCTTTAATTGTAAAATTTTACACCCAAGGAAATCATTCAGCCCATTTCACCTGTGCCAGTATTCTGGAAGAATGCTTCATTTGCATCCAGTATCTTTTTCCAATTACTTTTTCAAAGTTGTTGATTGAGTTTGTTTTTGGGATGCCTGTGAGGCCTTTAGTTCTACTGCTAGTTAAGTCGTGATCTAATTGAATTGTAAAATAGAATTGAACTGCTGATGTTCCTGCTTCTGTATTCCTCTTGAAGATCCAATTCAAGAGCGAACTATACGGTGAATGGAAAAGTCCTGAGGAATATTGATGCACAGAGAGATCTGCGTGTTCAGGCCCATTGTATCCTGAAGGTGACATCGCATTTCTGATGAAGAGTCTAGGCCCAAAACGTCAGCTTTCCAGCTCTATACCTTGTTATCTCAGATTCTTCAGCATCTGCAGTTCCTACTATCTTTGTAAGCAGCTTCTGCTTTAATCCACAAATCTCTTGGAAAATAGGTGACAGGTTGAGATAGAGGATCTGGTTCAGCACAGGCTTGGAGGGCCGAAGGGCCTGTTCCTGTGCTGTAGTTTTCTTTGTTCTTTAGTTCTGATCCTGAGAAGCTGAAAATCCTTTTCTACTGACTGAAAACTTGGTAGCAGCCATTGAGAAAGGGATCATCCATTTAACACCGAAATGAGTAGAAATTTCTTCATTCAGTGGCTTATGAATTTTCAGAAGTCTTCATCTGGAGGAATTTGGACACTCAGCTAAGACTTATTGAGGAGACTCATTTTTCTCACTCTAGGTGTATTATGTGGACAGCGCAGGAAATTGGAATTGAAATAGAGAGTTATCATTACTCTGTTGAACACAGTGGCAACGTGAACAGGATGTATGGCTATCTGCTTCTGTTTCTTATAATTGCTTTATTGCAAAGCTTTGTATTAATTTAAGTGCTGAACTTGCTATCTAGTGCTATCTAGTGGACAGTCTGTGTACTTTTTTGCAAGGTGAATTGAAAACCATGAACTTGAATTTGACCTACATTAATCTTATTCCTGGAGACATTGCGTTGAGAGTGGCAGCTGATAGAAAGGTTACAACAAAAAATGCACAGTGTGTTGCCAGTGTCTTCATTTACCAATGTTTTAATGACGCCCATCATTGCATTTTTGATTGTACAGAGTACTGATAGTGATAATCTGCAGTTCTGCAGCAAGTGTGATAGTGGCATGTATTTTGTAAATTTGACTAGCAGTTGAGATTAATAAAAATCTGTGGATATTAGAAATGAAAATAAGAACACAAATACTTGATGTACCCGTCAGTTATTAACATTTGGAAGGGATTAAACATGTTTTTTGGCATGGTGTTGATCCTGTTGCATTTATTTCTAGCATTTATTTATTTTCAGTTTGTGAGATTTAAGTTCTGTGGTACAATTTTTATGTCTGCAATAACTGGTACCAGTTTAGAGTTGAGGCTAAGATTGCTGCTGTCACAGTACGGAGATGTTGACATCTCCGTGTTCCAACAGGGGGTGTAGTCTGAATTCTAACTTTGTTAGGGAACTATGGACTTTGATTGTAATACAGCAGCAGCGAACTAGCTAACATGTAGTGCACACTGCTTTAGAAAATTACTTGCATTAATAGTACCATTCTCAACCTGAGCATCCCAATGAATCTTACAACCAATTAAGCACTTCTGAAGTGCAGTAGCTTTATTGCAATGCTACTTGCCCCCAACTAATAATATGATAAAAGCAGTTAATGTGTTCATTGTGATGACTTCCCTGTCCTCCTTTTGGAATACCCCATGGAATCTTACACGTCTAACTTAAGAGAGTATGTGGGACATTGATTTAACATCTCATCTGAAAGATAGCATCTCTGACAATGCTGTGCATCTTCAGTACTGCAAAGGGAATGTTATCTTGGATTTTAGTATTCACTTTTCTGGAGTGAGACTTCCACTCAAATCATTTTTACTTGGATGTGATTATGCTATGTGCTGAGCCATGGCTGAGACAACTATGGAAATTGTGCCTTTGCCTATTTTGTCATTGCTACACTTTGCGCAACATACAGAAAAGTGACTGAATGAGCTGGCAGAATTCTGTGCTAATACTTAGCCATGCCTAATATTTTAGCAAGTAATGAGAATCACTAACCTTAGTACCCCAATGTGAAATTAACATTCTAAGAACCTATCCTACAAGAATCAATTTTCTCAAACTATTATTTAACCGACAAAAGACCAAGAATAAGTGCATAGCCTTGCATTAGAGTCCAAATAATAAAGCAGTGGATCCTTAATTGCACGGCACAACTATAGTAGCTGTTTTGTGGAGTAATTGAATTGAGTGCTATGTCGTTACAATATTGTTTTAGTGGCTTGCTTTTTGTTTTTCTTCTTTCAGAGCTGCTAGCTGTTTTTGCTCCATTAGTTTTTAAAATTTTGTCAGAATAGATCAAATGAGTCAAATTTTGTTGCTGGCTATCTATTCATCTAAAATACTTATCAGTAATACATTTCACTATCAACTTGTTGAGATCACTCAGTAAATCAAGGTTTAATTCAAACACTACACTGTTTTGCATTCATTTTTTAACTGTACTTTCCATTAGCTTGTTTTCATTTGGCTGTTTGTGCATTTATGGGTTGAATTGAGCATCCTCTTCGTAATTTGTTTCGGTTTATTTTCTCTCTCTGCCATCAGTGGTTCCTGCACCTTGCTTTAATCCAATGCTGAGGGTTTCCTCCTCCTTGGTTGCCGTTAGCTGTTTGCAAGTTCACACAAACTCTAAAATGCTTGACATATTTGTATTAATGTAAGCGAACAAATGCCTGTTGCTTAGCATCTCCTAATGATTGAAATTATTGTTTAATATGGAGGCATTTGTAGATGTTCTTCTGTGCTCAATAGGACACCATTCACCCTGTCTCAGCCATCAGAAAAGCATGATCTTCAGACTTACTAATCTCTACAATAAATCTTTGAAATTAGTGTTTGGTGATTGTTGCAAACTTTTGGTGATATCATTTTGTTGAGTATTAAAACAAAACATTTTTTCCCCCCGGCTTTTTAAAATTGACCGTAAAGGTAGTCCTGTCAGCACATTGAATGTACTCCATAGCCTGCACTGAGAAAGTGACATTTGATGGATTTTCTAAACATGTATTCACACGTTAACTTCAATATCTCAACAAACGGTTTCAGTTTCACTGTTGATGATATATAAACATTGTCAGATCACCAATCTCACTCAGAATTCTAAAACTAGACCTTGGCACCTGCAAATTTGAAACTTGAACTATAGGGGAAGAGATGGTTGTTCACTGTGTTTGAGCAATTTTTTTATTTGCAGTGTGAATGTACCTAAAGTTTGGATCAACGCGTTTTAAAAGTAAATGGAGTCCTAGGGAAATAAATTTGAGGGTAACACAAACGATTTGAGAGAAGTGGACCAACTGAATGCCCTACAGCAGCTGACATGGACTCAGTGGGCCAACTGATTTTCTTTGGTGTTGTAACAATCGGAAGTTCAGTCTAAGTACTCTATTTGGTTTTAAAATGGCCCCTTGAAAACTGCTACTTACTGGGCTTTATTTTCATTAGGTCACTTGTTTTTCCATGCATTTTAATAGTTTGTTTTTGCTTGCTGAATAGGTATTTCTTCATCAAACATGTACCACCACTGACAGAGGAGCAACTAAGTCGGAAGCCAGCTCTGCCACTAAAAACTAGAAGTACACCTGAATTCTCTTTGGTCCTAGACTTGGTGCGTGAAATTATGCTTTAAAGTACATGTATGCACACTTTAGCTGCAGTTTTTTTTATGAATGCGGTCGTACTAAGTTTGATTTGTAAGATAAATACTGAAGCAGACTCTGATGCACAATTCATTCCATAAAATATTAACATTATAGGATGTGGTACCAATATTCTAATTAACCACTTATTTTTATATATGTAAGATTGAGTTTAGTCTTGGAAGCGTGTGGAAAAGTAATGGCATGGGGTGGTGTCTGTCAACGTAGGCATCTGTGACATCAATTGGCAGAACTTCTGGATTTAAAGATATTCTTGAATTGTTGCCTCTTCTACAGTTGATTTGTGTTAGAAGTTGATTGGTTAACAAAAGAATTTTATTATTTTACTTGGCTTTTACATGGCATTTTCTGGTTTGAGTTGCAGTTTGCTAAATTGATGATTTAATTCCCATACTCCCTGAAGATGTAATGTTGTTTCGTGATACTTGCAATGTTTCTCCCTGGTAGGATGAGACGTTAGTGCACTGCAGTCTCAATGAACTGGATGATGCGGCCCTGACCTTTCCTGTCCTTTTCCAAGATGTAATTTATCAGGTAAGAGAAATCTATCCAGGGGATATGTGCCAAATTTGGGAAGTACCTAACTACATTTGACCTTTTGTATTCCTTGCTTGTTTACTCTAGGCAATTGTCTCTGAAGTCAAGATTCAGAAATGTGTAGTTGAACATATTTCATTGGCCTGTTCTATTGTGGTATGTGCAGGCTTCCACTGGGTAGTAGGCCCTCCTAGGATAGTAACCTAGTGGAAAACATTACCTTTAGGCTAAACTAGGAACAAAATATTTTATCGAAAAAATATAACAATGATGATGTATTTTTCTTAATTGGTGTTAGTAAAATCATGCTTCATCCAGGATATTTCTGGTTGTACAAAGGAATCCTCAATTTTTTTAATATGTCCATGCACCTCATTTGTATTCTTTTTAATTCTCTGACTTTTCCTCCCTCATCTTAAAACAAATATATTCCGGTGGCATTAGAGGAATTTGTTGAGGAACTTGTCCATTGTTGATAATATGCTGCTGTAGTCTTTGGTTTGTAATCACTTATGACAGGGCTTCCCAAAGTGTAAAAATTGCTCCCAGTGGGATCGCGGACTTAAGCTTTCCCACTCCAGCTAGGTCATCTTGTGGAATCGTCACAATTTTCAAGCACTGAAATAGCATCATAGTGGATAAAGGTTTGGGAAGCACTGCATTATATATTATATTTAAACTGTAGCGAAATGCAGTAACTTTTCCCACATGTTCCATAGGTTTACGTACGGTTGAGACCCTTCTTTCGGGAATTCCTGGAACGAATGTCTCAGATTTATGAGGTACGTTGAAAAGAGTTTTGTCAAAGGAAAAGGTGTTGCATTGTTATTTGTAACTTACAGTGCCCTAGATCGTTTGGTATCACTCGGTATGTTCAGACAGTAGCACTGCACAAACCTTTACTTAATAAATTTCTACAACTTGGTTTAAAATAACACACCAGGAAACTAAGCAATATATTTTCAGCAGTGTGTGCATCTTGCATTGTGCAAACGAGTTTTTTTAAGGTTTTTATCTTCTCTTTTCCATCTCCACAAAATGTTGCTGTTTTGTTGATGGTTCTTAATAATTTTGTAGAAACTGTACAAAGTTTGAACTTGTGAAACGAAAGGGCATTGTAAAACTACATCAAAAACCAGATGGTTCTGAGATGCATAGGTTAAAGATGCGAAGGCTTCTCAACTTCATAGTGACCAATTGATCTCCACTGTTTCATTAGAGTTCTTGAACAATTTCCTGTTGTGTTTTGTTTTTTTCTCATGACTTTGAATTTTGGTTAAAGCTCCTCCATGTAACATGGAAAAATAGTACTTTATATGCTGCATTCAAATTTGTATAGTGAAATGAAAAATAATATTTTGACAAATGCAGTATTGTAATCTTGCCCTGATCATCTTGCAGATTATTCTGTTCACTGCCTCCAAAAAAGTCTATGCAGACAAATTACTGAATATTTTGGACCCTAAAAAGCAGCTGGTCAGGTAAGTGCCCATGTTTGTAGAATAGTGAACAGAACGTTGACATAAAAAGAAGCAGTAATAGCCTTGACATTTAAGCCATCCCTGTCTTCATCCTCTGCACAGCCCACAAATAACTATTACCACATGGACAAGTTCCCATCTCAGAAAATTCATTTGTCAGTTTTCTGACTTCTATCTCTTTGATCTCCTTGAAGATTTCTGGTCTGTTATATACCTCTGGTTTAAATTGATCCACAGTCTGCAAATGTATCTTCAGGTACAAAAACCTAAAAGTTTATTCCTCCAAGCCACTTCTTTAAGATGTACTGACTACTTTGAACAAACGTTCCAACTTGACTTAGTATCTTTCTCTGTTAGTTAAAGTCTGATTTTATTTGACCACTGTTCTGTGACTTAGCTTTGGAATGTTTTGCTGTGTTTAAGATGCTGCATGGACTCTTGTAAGATTACAGTACAGAAGGTCATTCAGCTCACCATGTCTCTGGCTGTTGAAGGTACACAGCCAAATTTCCATACCATGTCTTTTTTGTTTAAATCCATTTGGAAGATGTGGGCTTTGCTGGCTGGGCCAATATTTATTGACCATCCCTCATTGCCCTCGAGAAGATGGTGGCAGGCTACTGCTTTGGACTGTTGCAGTGTCTTTGGTATAGGTGTCTTTACAATACTGTTAGGGAGAGAGTTGGAAAATACTATTCCTTCACAGGAGGTGAATAATATATATTCCAAGTCAGGATGGTGAATGGTGTGCAAACGAACTTGCAGGTGATGTTGTTTCCATGTATCTGTTCTTGTCCTTCAAGATGGCCGTGGTCATTTGTTTGGAAGGTGATGTCTAATGAGCCTTGGTGAATTTCTGCAGTGCATCTTGTAGACGGCCCATGCACCTGCTACTATTTACTTATGGTGGAATGAGTGTATATCTGTGGATATGGGCTAATCACGCTGGCTGCTTTGTCTTGCATGGTGCCAGGCTTCTTGATTGTTGCTTTCAGTTGTGTTCAATCAATCAGGTCAGAATATTTCATCAAACTCCTGACTTATGACTTGTAAATAATGGACAGGATTTGCAGAATCAGGAGGTGTTTACTTGCTGCTGGATTCCCAGACTTGGACTTGCTTTTGTAGCCACTGTATTTATAAGTGGTCCAGTCAGTTTTTGGCCAATAGTAATCTACAGGTGGTTGTTAGTCAGGGATTCAGCAATGGTAATGTCATTGAATGTCTAGGGATGGTAGTTAGATTCACTGTAATTGGGATGTTCACTGCCTGGCACTTTGTATCTGTAATCTGTCACCTGATGTTGTCCCAGTCTTGTTGTATTTGGACATGGATTGCATCAGTATCTGAAGAATCATGAATGGTGCTTAACATTGTGCAATCATAAGTGAACATTGCCACCTCTGGCCTTATGATGGAAGAAAGGTTACTGATGGAACAGCTATTGGACCTAAAACACAACGCTGAGGAACTAGTGCTGTTGGGCAAATGTGGTCTCAATGTCAAGGGTAGTTACCCTTGCCTCACAATTGGAGTTTGGTTCTTTTGCCTGTAAAAATGAAGTCCTGCCTTCATGTAGAGATAGAATACCTTCCATTGTGTTGTGTGGCACTATCACCGTGCTAAATGGGACAGACTTCGAACAGATCTAGCAACTCAAGGCTGGGCATCCGTGAGGTGATGTGGGCCATCGACAGCAGCAGAGTTGTACTCCAGCACAATCTGTAACCTCATGGCCTGGCATATCCCCCACTCGACCATTACCATCAAGCCAGGGGATCAACTCAGTGGAGAGTGCAGGAGGGCATATCAGGACCAGCACAAGGCATACATAAAAATGAGGGATCAATCTGGTAAAACTACCAGACAAGAATACCTGCATGCCAAACAGCATAAGCAGCAAGTGAAAGACAAAGGTAAGGCACAGACAGTGGATCAGACCAAAGCTCTGCAGTCTTACCATGTCCAGTTGTGAATGGTGGTGGATAATTAAACAACTGGCTGGAGGAGGAGCCTCTGCAAATATCCCCGTGCTCAATGATGTAAGAGCTCAGCGCGTATGTACAACAGATAAGACTGAAGCATTCACAGCTATCGTTAGTCAGAAGTACCAAATGGATGATCCATCTCAACTTCCTTCAGTGGTCCCCAACATGTTAGAAACCAGCCTTTAGCCAATAAGAGTCACTCCATGTGATATCTAAAAACAGGTGGAGGCACTCGATCTTTTTTATTTAATTGTTGCAAAACTGGCAAATTGCCCGACTATGTCCTGTATACAAAGAACAGGACAAATGCAACTCTCCAAATACCATCCCATCCGTCTACTCTTGATCATCAGTAATTGATGGAAGGTGTCATCAACAGTGCTATCAAGCAGCACCTGCTCAGTGACGCCCAGCTTGGGTTCTGCCAGGGTCACTCAGCTCCAGGCCTCATTACAGCCTTGATTCAAATACACAAAAATGTGCTGAATTCCAGAGGTGAGGTGAGAGTGACAGTCCTTGACATCAAGTCTCATTCGTGGCATCAAGGTACCCTAGCAGAATTGGAATTAGTGGGTATCAGGGAACAAACTCACCACTGGTTGGAGACATATCTGGCACATAGGAAGTTGGTTGTGGTTGTTGGAGGTCAATCATCTCAGTTCCATAACATCTCTGCAGGAGATCCTCAGGGTAGTGGCTTAGGCCCAGCCATCTTCAGCTCCCTCATCAATGCACTTTCCCCAACATAAGGTCAGAAATAGGAATGTTTGCTTATGATTATGCAATGTTTAGCACCGTCGCCACACCTCAGATGGTGAAACAGTCCATGTTCAAATGCAACAAGATAGGCTTGGGCTAACAAATGGCAAGCCACATAAATGCCAGGCAAAGACCATCTCCAATAAGACAATCTAATCACTGCCGCTTGACATTCAAGGGTGTTACCATCACTGAATCCCCGATTATCAGCATCCTGGGGGTTATCATTGACCAGAAACTTAACTGGACGTGTGGAACAGGACATATCCAGGAATGATGATAGTGGTGTCTGGGACATTGTCTGTAAAGTATGATTCTGTGAGTATGACTCTGTCAGGCTGTAGCTTGACTAGTCTGTGATAGAGCTCTTCCAATTTTGGTATTAGCCCCCAGACGTTAGTGCGGAGGACTTTGCATTGTTGATAGGGCTATTTTTCCCATTATCTTTTCCGGTGGCGAGTAACTCACCACCTGACTCCCCAAAGTCTGTCCATCTTCTACATGGCGCAAGTACTCCCCACTTGCCTGGGGATGAATGCAGATCCAACAACACTCAAGAAGCTTGACACCATCCAGGATAAAACAGCCTGCTTAATTGGAAACACATCACATGCATCAACTTGCTTCACCACCGATGCTCAGTAGCAGCAGTGTGTACTGCAGAAATTCACCAAAGACCCTTGGACAGCATCTTCTAAGCCGACAGCCACTTTTAATTAGATGGACAAAGGCAGCAGATGCATGAGGCCGTCTCCACTTCCAAGCACCCCTCCAAGCCAGTCAGCATCCTGGAAACGTATCACTGTTCCTTCGCTGTCACTGGGTCAAAATCCTGGAATTCCTTCTCTATGGGCATTGTGGGTCAGATTGCTACAGATGGATTGCAATGGTGTAAGAATGCAGCTCACCTTTACGAGGGCGACTTGGTATGGCCAATAAATGATGGCCAGCCAATGATACACACACTCCATGAGTGACTGAAAAATAAAATTTCGCTATATGGTGACAGGCCAGGTTGCAAACACATTCAGTACTGTTCTCATTGAGTGCCCACTGACCCGAAGCCACTGAGATACGAATATGGTATGGAAAAGGTTATTGAAAAATTTTACACTTTTCATTACGCTCTGCAGTTTGACTAGAACATGATCCATTAAACATATGTAATCAGGTCACTGTCATACCTACCAGAAGGGAGACATGCTCAAATGACTTTACGTTTACGTCTGCCTTTAAAACCCATGTATTTAGGTGTTGAGATGTTTTTTCCTTGAATGTATCCTACTCTTAATCTTGGTTCTAGTTCTAAGGTTGTTGTTACACTTAATGTTCAATATACTTTGTCACCTAGGCACAGGCTATTCCGTGAGCATTGTGTGTGTGTGCAGGGAAACTACATAAAGGATTTGAATATTCTGGGAAGAGATCTTTCAAAAACAATCATTATTGACAACTCTCCGCAAGCCTTTGCGTACCAGGTCAGTCCAAGAATTATCAAACAGTGAAAGGATTTGTATGCCTAGACAACTGTGCTGTGTTGTGGCTATTTTGGTGCTTACTTCATAGAAATACTATCAATATAATTTAGTTTCAGAATGAGTAACTTGTCTCCATCTGAGATTTCAAATGGCAAGTGGTGCAACACTTGTCTCTCAGGTGATAGTCCTGTTTCCCCTATAACAGTTGCAGGTTTTTCTCTGAACGCTTAAGTTTCTTAGTGGCATGGGTTTCTGATTCCAACCAGGGTTCTGTGAGGAGACCAGGCTTCCCAAACAAGGCATATTCAAAAGGTTACACTAGACTGCTATCACATAGCTGGCAGTTAGCTAAAGTTGGATCTGATCTGCAAGTAATTATACCTGTATTCCTCAATCTTTTGGGTGCAAGAGACATTGAACTAAAAGGAGAGTAAAGGAACGAAAAAAAATCGGTCTTTATGCAAAGCTTATGCTTTTATCCTGAATAAGTGAGCTTAAAATGTAACCTTTACAATATTTAACATAGAACATAGAACATTACAGCACAGTACAGACCCTTCGGCCCTCGATGTTGTGCCGACCTGTCATACCAATCTGAAGCCCATCTAACCTACACTATTCCATGTATGTCCATATGCTTGTCCATTTATTTACAGATTGCATAATGTGTTTCATCTTTATTTTAGTATTTCAAAAATATTTTTGGTATCTTTTCCTTTCTATTAATTTATGTTGTCTTAATTCCACCAGTTTCAGTGGGTAGGCTATTTGAAGAGTATAATGCAAAGCACAGTTTTGCTTTAACAAGCCTCGATTATGAAAAAAAGCTTTATCACAGACTACCAATGATGCAGAAGGACATACAATCTCGTGCCTTAAATCTAAATAACAGTATTAAGAAGACTGAGAGGTGATGATAGATCTCTGTAGCATTGTGAAGTGGTTTAGTGGGATAGATGGAAAAAAGGTATTCTCATTTGCAAATATGACTGGAACTTGTAGCCACAAATATAAGATGGCCATTAGTAGATTGAAATTAGAAAAAAACCCAGAAGGTGGTTAAAATGTAGAACACACTTGCACCGGCACAGTGAACAGCATCTTAAGGGGAGGATCGATTTAAAATATTGAGGGAGGAAGGAAACCACCAAGGATATTCTGATGGGATTAGCTGAACAGCGGGTGCGAAGGGACATTTGTGGAACATAAGCAGTGGTGTGCTAGTGTTGGAGCTAATGGCTTGTTTATATTCCCTGAATATTTTATGAAAACAACTTGCCTTGGTGGAGCTGGGTAGAATCTTGTGTCAAGCATCAGCATGCACATGACTTGGGGCACCTGCAGTTAGCTTTGCAGTAATCTCTGGCTGTTTTCCGCATTGAGAATGGTAGTCTGTAAGCAAAAACTTTGAAAAACAACTTAAATTGATGTAAACTGAGAGTGTGAACTGGTTTCAAGTATACGAAAGTACAGTTACAATTTTTTACTTGTCCATTTTTAATGATGACCTCATTATGAGTAAAAAGCTTGGCTAGTCCAGTTGGAGATTTAATTGGTATGAAAATTGGGAGCTGTTGTATTGGAGTTTCTGCTGTAGTCAGTGAAATACAATGAACCTATTACAGCCATAGTAAAATGTTCTTTCATTCCTTTGCTCCCAGCTGTCCAATGGAATTCCAATTGAGAGCTGGTTCATGGATAAGAATGACACAGAGCTTTTGAAATTGATTCCCTTTTTAGAGAAACTTGTAGAACTGGTAAGTTACAAAGTTTGCTGTTAGGCCAATTTGATTTAAATTAATTTTTAAAAGTTCTATTTTCAGAGGGAAAAAAAAGCACTTCTTAATCAGAGGGATATATCCAATATTTGATGATTGATCTGTGAGAGTTGGCCGATATAAATGATATAATAACTGAGTGCTCAGAGATAGTGGGAACTGCAGATGCTGGAGAATCCAAGATAATAAAATGTGAGGCTGGATGAACACAGCAGGCCAAGCAACATCTCAGGAGCACAAAAGCTGACGTTTCGGGCCTAGACCCTTCATTAGAGAGGGGGATGGGGTGAGGGTTCTGGAATAAATAGGGAGAGAGGGGGAGGCGGACCGAAGATGGATCCGCCATCTTCGGTCCGCCTCCCCCTCTCTCCCTATTTATTCCAGAACCCTCTCCCCATCCCCCTCTCTGATGAAGGGTCTAGGCCCGAAACGTCAGCTTTTGTGCTCCTGAGTTGCTGCTTGGCCTGCTGTGTTTATCCAGCCTCACATTTTATTATCTAATAACTGAGTGCTGCTGTTGGCCCTAATGCCTTCGAAAGTCTGGAAAATTGCCCAACGTATCTGGTCCCTGTTTCTATCTAGTGACCCCTATTAGAAATGCAAATGGAGATGTCTCATGTCAGGTATGGACTTGTACTGTCCTCATTGGCCAAGTAATTCTGCTGGGACCTCTGAAGTTAAAACGGAGATCAAATAAAAACCAGCAGAAATAAGAGTACTTTTCACAGAAAGCTCTATTCTACTGTATTCTATTCTATTGTGTTCTGTTTGCTGGCCATCTGACATTTGCTCAGGTCACGAGTGTCTACATAAGCTGTGTATCATAACCAAAAATTTTTTAACCACTTGACATCCCAAGTTCTTTGGATATTGCTAAATTATGCTTCATTTCCTGCACAAACCTATACTAGCAGTGCTGCTGAGTCACTTCAAGGAATGTTTTTTTTGACCTCATTCCCACCACACCGCCACTAGGATTAATTTAATGGGTGATTCCACTTTCTGGCAGTGAAGAAGAAGTGCTGTGATCAGAACCAAATTTCAAACTGACCTACTTCTCTAATCTACTGTTCTCAGAATGAAGATGTTCGACCTCATATCAGAGAGAAATTTCGTCTGCACGATTTACTCCCTCCTGATTAAGAACAGAGTGTCAACACCATCAATGAAGGGGGCTGAGAAGACAAAAGCAGGACCCTTTGAACAACAAGACATTGCCATTGCTGTTGAAATTTGCGTTTTTGTACCTCGTCTTGCTTTTCTTGTCTTGGACACCCACAGTTAACCAAGGGGTTGCAGAGAGTGAACTCAGTCTTGAAGTTTTAGGTGGGTCTGAACAGGAGAGGATAATGCAGGGTTTTTTAAAATCAAAAAAGGAAATGTATATGCAGTCAAAAATCCAAAACGCAGATCTAGATAGCACATATATAGTACGCAGTAGATGTTCACTTGTCCCAGTTGGTGTGCTCCTGAAGACTGCTGGATAACAAGTTTGAAATGCTGTGGTCTGTTGCAATACATGTTGATGAGACTTTCTGACTGTATCAGCTATAAATGGTTGGCGGTTTTCTTTGTGACATAAAAAATCAACACTTTGTAAAAGTACTTCTGTTTCTGCCACCAGCATTTTGTTTAACCTGTATTGTCACAGGTTTACGTAGGAGGAGAAAACTGATTCTATTTTCCCTCTCTGTGGTGCTTTTTAAAGTGGGTCTGTACCTGCTTTTTAAAATGTAGGTCTCATTTCAACAGGAATGGCCAGTATATGAAATACAAAAACTCTATGGTTCAGGTTTTAGGTTATTATGCTTTTCCTAGTATATAAAATAAATTTGAGTTATTGAAGCATTCCTTTTAACAATAATGTAATGTAGATCCCCTATCAATGCCCTCTAAAACAAAAGCGAGAATCTTTCCTAAATTGATTCTTCACCTTCCTGCTTTGTCTGCCTGTGAAGTAATGTATATTTGTTAAAATAAAGAATCTATAGATTAGTCAAATTTTAATTGGATACATAACATACGAGTTTATTTATATTGAAGAACAGGAGCATCTACCAACAGCAGCTATAATCTTTTAAGGAAGGAGTGTGGGCACAAAGAAAAGAGACTGATACTGAAGTACTGAGTATAGAAACTGAATTTTAGTCTTGATTTGAAAGTCATAAATTGCACAACCTCTCTGTGACTGTACCTTATCCTTCAGTTTTTTTTTGTGGAATTGATAGTGGGAGTAGGGGGTGAGAGGATGTGGGTGGGGAAGAAACTAGCAAAATTTTAAGTAAAACTAACAGGCTCAGGATCCTCTCAATCCCTGGTCTACTGTCACAATTCAACATTCATACCACTTTTTAAAATTATTCAAAGAAGCATGTTGTTAGCAAGAACAGTGGTGACAGGCACATCAGGAGTATAACAATGTGTTAACCAAACATGTGGGTCTGTGTTCTGGCTGTCTTCCTTCTCCCTGTTTCTGTGTCCTCCCACCACCTCAACCCGTCCCAAACCCCCCACCCCCGTCTCCCACAACCTTCAACCCAAAAGAAGCTACTGGTTGTGGGTCCTATTTAACTGGCCCCCTGTAAAAATGTTTTGCCCTATTTGCTGGTCCATTTGCTGGCTTACTTTTTCCACAGAATCATTTTCTCGCAGGAACATAGCATGAATTGCCTCTAGACTGCATCGATATGCCACAGGCATCACCATGGATGATTCATTTCCTAACAGGAAGTTGGAGAAAGCGGCACTTTTTTGTGGAAAGAAGCTAGATGCATTTTCTTTGGTTTAAAACTCTAGAAGATTGTTCAGGACGAGGTGTGTGGTCGCAAAGAAAAGGTGAGCAGTACATGAATGAGGAGGATGCCAGTTAAATCTTTTTATGTATATTACCAGTTTACCTGTACAAAACCTTCTTGTACAAAACTACATGCAGCTTCATTTAAAAAAAATCCTTAAAATAAGGAAAAATCTTTTTAAAGAAAGCGGTTTAATTTTTGTATTTTTGATTTTACAAAAGGCATGAGTTATGTCTACTTTTTCAGTGTATTAATGAAGATTTTAACTTTTCATCAGGTTGAGCGTTTTTCTTACTATTATCTATTGTGTATGTAGTTAGCACATTGTGACACTGAAATGTTAAAATCTAGCATGTAGAAATAAGCCTGTTTTTGTCGGGAGGAAGAAAACCCTTTTATCCTTCATTAAAATATTTTAATCATGGCAGGTTTTTCTGCAGAAAATAATTTGAAAAGCGTTTGCATTTCAGAGAAATACTGATTTTGTATTTAAAGAAAGGTATTTTGCTTGCAGGAATCTATTTACTACAGATTCACTTTAATGATAACCTTTGAGATGTATTTAAATACCTTTAGGGCATCTGGGCATCTTTCTTTATGCTGTTTGTCATTTTGTCTTTATTGAAATAAAAATGTACAGAACATTACTTTTACAAATGTTACAAACGTTTTGAAGTTTTGAAAAACTTGCTCCAGAGTAACCTAAACATAATTCCATGGCCCCTGCTCTGTCCTTTTATTCCCTTTCTCTTGCTTTGCTTTAAATAACTTGATTTTACTTCAGAAGCTGCAATGGTTTCTGCCTCAGCTGCTGCTCATGATAAAACATTTCACGCTCTAATTTTGTGTTTTGCATTTAGTGCATTATGCAGGCAGCAAATAGAGGAAATTTAACTTGGATTTTCTTTGTTTGAGTTGGGCCAAAAAGTCCACATGACTTAGTAAGTCACCTCTTGTTTTGGGGCAGGATTGGTAGTGGAGGGATACAGTAGGAAATTTATAATCTTCTTTATCCCCCTCACTTTGCCTTATAGGAAATTGTGTCATTTAACTGTGTGGTTGGCAATTTTAATACATCTGATCTCCAGTATCAATACTGCTTCTTTTGTGGTGAAGCATGCTTTACTCAAGAGTGCGAGAAATAGCTGTAGGATGCTGTTTGGCCTCTTGAGCTTGCTCTGCCCATCATAAGATCATGGCTGATCTGATTGTGGCCTTATCTCCACTTATCTGTCTGCCCCACTTTGACACCCGGGTTGACCATAAATCTTCATCCAATATGTAGTTGAATCAGACGGATTAAGACTTAGATATCCAACAGCTTAATGTCTATTTTACGTCATTTTAGCTGATCTTAGCTGTGGTGGTGCTGCATGTGGCCTCAGTTTTGTTCTATTACCCAGTCAACAAGGGAGGGGGTCATAATCTCTCAAAATTCTCCATAATGCACAGCACAAGCTGGAATTGAATGTAAGAGAATATTTGAGGTTCTAATTTGTTCAACCTTTGCCAAGATTCCACCAGGAAAATTGGGCACCAGGCAGAAATAGCATCCTCAGGTCTGAAGTTTGTTAGAATACTTCTAAAACCTGACCTTGACTTGGTTTCTGTTTAAGTGATGTGATGAATTAATGCAGGCTTCATGTAAAAGCACCATGGCTGTCATTTTCATGCTCTGAGCTGGTTGAAAGAAGTATGGTTACTGCTTTGTCAGATTCTGAATACTGATCACAGGCCAGTGTACAAAATGTAAAACTTGTCATAGAAATTTGACGTAGTCTGTTGAAGTTGAACACTAATTCTGACGGAAATTGAATTACCTGGGATGAATGATGTGTTTATTCTTTTACCACACTCCAGCTAAAATAAAATATTTACGTTTTTTGAACTAAATCCAGGCTGTGAATGCCCAATGCAAATTTCTAAGAGTTTCCTCTGCTTTTCAGAAACTCTTTAATTGTTGCTGCATTTTTTTCCAAGTTGTCAGAAAGCTTGTACAATAAGAGGGAATAACCTAAGTGCTGAGATTTTGGTGATGAGTCAGTGATCAGAATATCCACCCGGAATAAATAGTCATTTATTCAACTAGCGGTGGAGGTGGGCTGCCTTTAATTAGAAAGAGGAAACTTGATTTGGCTTTCTGCTCTAATGGCAAGTGATATTTAGCTGGTGACAGTAAGATAGGCTTCACTTGCTGGTTCTGACCATAGCTGGATGACCTGCAGGCTGTGATTAATATTTATTCAGGCACTGCCCTATGGACTGTAATTCATCAGAGTTAACATCTTGAGGGATGGTGAGAAAAATGTCGGTGAGGCTAAAAGAAGTAACCTAATGAAACCCTTCAGACTATGCTTTCTATCTTTGTCACTCTAAGACTTGTGGAAATGTTTAAGAATCTTTAACTTCTGGCTTATTCTGATGCTTTGCTTTAGCTACTTTCTTTTAAGAATTATTTACTGTTCCATTTCTTCAGTCCATTTTTATAATTTGACATCGAATTAATTTTGAAGCCCCTTGGCGTTTGACATGATTTAAATTTTGCTAGGATCTCCAGATTTCTTTGGTGCCATTAGTATGATCTATGCTGGTTATTCCGAGTGGAATATTTGGCAGTAATTTGAGAATGTAACACTGACAAGGTTGAATATAAAATCTGGGTTTAAGAAAAATTAGTCAATTCCATCATTTCAAGAAATTGTGCTTTGCATCAACGTGGACTCTGCAATTTTACCTAACAAAGGGTGAATAACCATAGGCAAACCTCTGAGCTTTACGAACAATGCTGTCTCCATGGAGTAATGGATAAAGTCCATGATGAACAATGTTGCTTTTGTTACTACTGGAAAGTATATACAATCAATAAATTTTTTTAATGAAAGACACCTTCCTCTCTCACTGTGCCTTTATTCTCATTGTCTTCCCCTTTTTGACATTTTGTTATCCTCCAATTTGAAGAGCCTTGGCTCAGTGGGTAGCCTTCTTAACTCTGAGTCAGAAGTTTCTGTTCAAGCCCCAATGCAGAATTTTGAACACCAAATCTAGGCCAAAGCTTGCAGTGAAAACACGGGGAGGCATTGCACCACTGTTAGAGTGCTGCTTTCTTTTGGATGAGATGTTAAACCAAAGCTTTGTCACATCAACTCAAATGTATTTATGATTCTTAAGCCAAACGTACTAAAACAGATTATCTGGTCATCAGATCATTGCTATTTGTGTGTCCTTGCAGTGCACAGACTACACATGCAGGAAAGAAATAGTCACATTCCTTATATTGTGAAATACCGTATAAAAATGCAAGTTTTTTACTTCCACTTCCATCCCAACGTGCATGATATTTAGAGGGGCTAAAAAGGTTAAATGAAATTAAAAGCTTGGAATAAGTAATTATTTTTTATTCATTCAGACTGTGGGCATTGTTGGTTGGGCCAGCGTTTGTTGCCCATCCCTAGTTGCCTCGGTTAGGTGATGGTCAGTTACCGCCTTGAACCGCTGCAGCCCATGTACTGTAGGTAGACCCACAATCTCATAAGGGAAGAGTTCTAAAAATTTGACCGAGCAACAGTGAAGGAATTATAATATATTTCCAAGTCAGTACGGTGAGTGGACTGGAGGGGAACGTGCAGCCAGTGCTATTGTATCTGCTGCCCTTGTCCTTCTAGATGAAAGTTGAAGTGGGTTTGGAAGGTACTGACTAAGGAGCTTTGGTAAATTTCTGAAATGCATCTTGTAGGTGGTTGACACAATTGCTGCTGAGTTTCAGTGGTGACGGGAGTGAATGTGTTGCCAGTCAAGCAAGTTGCTTTGTCCTGGATGGTGTCAAGCTTCTTGAGTGTTGTTGGAGCTGCACCCATTCAGGCACTGAGAGGTATTCCACCACATTCCTGACCTGTGCCTTTTAGATGGTGGACAGGCTGTGCGGAGTCAGGAGGTGAATTACTCGCTGCAGTATTCGTAGCCTCTGCCCTAGTCCTGTAGCCACTGTATTTGTGTGGCTAGTCAAATTCAGTATCTGGTCACTAATAACCACCCTGATGCTGATATTGGGGGAATCAGTGATGTAATACAGTTGAATATCAAGGGGCAATGGTTAGATTTGTCTGTAATTGGAGACTCATTGCCTGGCATACATGTGATGTGAATGTTACTTGACACTTGTCAGTCCAGACTTGGATATTGTCGAATCTTTCTGCATTTAAATATTCACTGCTTCAGTTCTGAGGAGTCTCAAATATGCTGAACATCATGCAATCATCAACAAACATTCCTACTTCTGACTTTATGATGGAGGGAAAGTTTGTTGAAGGAGTTGAAGATGGTTGGGCCTAGGACACTATACTGTGAAACTCAGTTTCATGTGGTTTGTTATTGGGATTTTGGTAAATTAGTTGCATTTGTTCATCCAGGTTAGGTGTATTGACCATGGTAAATTGTCTGTACTGGCCAAGGGTTGTGCAGGCTAGGTGGGTTAGCCATGAGAAATGTGGGGCTATTGGGATTGGGTGGGAGAGCAGGGTCTGGGTCCACTTGGAATGCTCTTCACAGAGCGTTGGTGTGGACTTGATGGACCAAATGGCCTCTTTCTGCTCTGTAGGGATTCTGTGATTCTCTGAAGATGTTGCACTCTCAAATGATGGAAATTGGATACCTCAGTCATGATTTAACCATGTGACAAGTAGTTCCATTGCCACAAGAAAAAAAACAGTGAAACATAAATGTCCATGAGGTCTATCAGAGCTGTTCGAAAGAGTTATTGGTGGCAATGTGTTATTTTTCTTGCTGTCCAGCACTTGAGAGATGAACTGTTGGATCTGCAAAGACAACTTGTAAACACATGTTTTCAGCTCTTAACAAAAGTTGTCATATTGAAGAATACTGCCTCCTAAATGTTCCACAAAACCTTAATTCTTCGTTAATGCTTTAATTTTTCTCAATGCCACTGATTAAAGGTTAATGTTAAGGAATACAACTGGTCAGAAAAATCTTATGAGAACATCCTGGCTGAGTATGACCCCATTCCCGGCTGTTTCTATCAAAATACTAGTAAGAGTCTGATTTTCAACGAATGCTTTTTCTTGCTCGCTGTGTCCCTTGATACCATGGCATGTCGTTGGAAGCCTAACTGCTGTCCCATCTGAGATCAAGTCAGTGAGCATAAAACCTTTAACCTGTGATCTTGTTTACCTCCACTGATTACTGTCTTTATGTCCTGAATCTTAATCCTCAATGACTGTTGTGCAGAAATGTTTTAAATCACAATAACACCACATTATATGAGGGCTGTGATTGCATTGGAGAGGGTGTGGAGGAGATTTACCAAAATGTCACCTTGACTGGAGAGTTTTAATTATGAAGAAAGATTGGCTAAACTGCACTTATTTTCTTGGAGCATTGGAGATTGAAGTGGGACATGACAGATATATAAAACTGTGAGGGGCATAGATAGGGTATACAGACAGATCCTAAACATTGGTGATGAAAACAAAAATGCTGGAAATCACAGCAAGTCAGGCATCATCTGTGGAGAGAGAGCATGCTCACATATCAGAGAGCTCTGATGAGGAGTCAACTAGACTTAAAACGTTAGCTTGCTTTCCCTCCACAGATGTTGCCTGACGTGCTGTGATTTCCAGTACATTTTTGTTTTCAGCACAAAAATGCTGGAAATCACAGCAAGTCAGGCATCATCTGTGGAGAGAGAGCATGCTCACATATCACGTCTAGATGACTCTTCATCAGAGCTCTGATGAAGAGTCAACTAGACTTAAAACGTTAGCTTGCTTTCCCTCCACAGATGTTGCCTGACGTGCTGTGATTTCCAGTACATTTTTGTTTTCAGCACAGATTCCAGCATCTGCAGTAATTTACTCCTCTCTGTTGGTGGTGGGATCGGTGACCGGAGGCATAGATTTAAGGTAAGCGGGTAGCCTAACCATCATTGTGCATATCCAGCGTACTGCACCTCCAAATTGCTGAGATTCAATAAATCTTGCACGTACAATTCCATATGCGTGGCCAGCCATTGCTCAGTTAATAGCACGCTGACCTCTGAAGATTGTGGACTCAAATTCCATTCTGGAAGCCCAGGAAAGCAGTCCCAACAGATCACTGAAGGATTGCTGCATGGTTGGAGATGCAATTATTCAGATGAAATATTCCATTGAGCTTTCTTCTGACCTCTCAAGCAGGCGTGCATCCTTAGACCCTATTAGAAGAGGAATATGGGAAGTCCTTGTGGTCACCTGGCCAAAATGTTTCCCCTGATCAACATCACTATGAAACGATTATCTGATTATTAGTAGGACTTTAATGAGTGCAAATCTACTGCCTTATTTTCTATTTTTCAGTGTCTACACTTCAAAAGTATTTCATTGGCCATAAAGTGTTTTTGTCCTGTCCCTGGGTGGCGAAAGGTGCTAATTTCCACGTGCTCATTGACAAATCAGTTCACATCTACTCCTTTAACAGCCTTCACCTTCTAACAGAGGATTCCATTTGGTTGGCAAGTTCCTGGACAAGCAGGAGGATCACCAGTTAGCAATCAGTAGCAGAAGTCCTGCTTAAACCTCCAGTAAAGTTGCAGCATTAGATTTGTGTCATACCCTCAGCTGGGCCTGGAGGTCTGTTTAGTCTGTTATCTCTTAAGAGGCTTGTTTCTACCTGTTTTCAGGTTGTCATCACCCTCTTTGAAACACAAGCAGTTCACCAGTAGGGTATGGAAAGTTACAAGAATTTTTTTTTATTTCTAAAGCATCACTTTAATCACTCAGTTTCTCAACTCTCCTTCCAGCTCACTGAATTATATGTCAAATATAAGAAATTACCATTTAATATTTTAGCCAGTTTCTCCACCTCTTTTGTGATCTGATAGCTGTTTTTAATAGAGCCCTGGTCAATTAAGACAATGAAGGCTTGGAGGATTCAAGTTTTTAATCACTTCGTCATAATTCACAGAATGAGCATATTTCTCTTGAATTTTTGTGGCTTATACTTATTTAGATCATGGCAATTTTAGATGCTGAGAGGAACATTATTTCTTTCTTAAAGAACATAATTTGTGTAATTTTTATGGGAAAGTTCATTCAGCACCAGCTGCTGAAGGCCATATCTGGTCAGTGTTAACACTTCAATATTGGAATTTGCATTAGACATGTTTACATAGTGATTAATAACGTACGCTCTAAGCAAGATTTATAGCAAGATACAATCTTAAGTCAGTTTAATTTCCAAAGTTATTGTGTCCTTTCTAACTGTTTGATTGAGGTATCCATTCAAAATATTGTGTTTCACTTTCCTCTAATTCCTGAATATTTTCTCCTTTGTAAATATTTATATGATTCTTTTTGAATGTTACTAGTAAACCTGCTTCCTCCAGCCTTTCGGGCAGTGCATCTCAGATCACAGCTAACTGGCTAAAAATAGGTTCTTGATATCACCTCTTTCTTTTGCCAACTACATAAGAATCTCTTGTCCTTTGTTTACTTGATCAAAACTGTTAATTATTTTAGAAACTCTGGAATATCCTCTTAACCATCTTGATCTAAGGAGAACAATCTCAACTGTTCCTCCGTCTCACATAATTGAAGCTCCTCACCCCTAATATCATTACAGTGAATCTCTGCTCCCTCTTGAAGACTTGGACTTACTTCTTAAAATGTCTCCACCTGAGCTTAACCTGTTTATCTTAGACTATGGCTTAGCACAATGTTCTTGCTTTCATACTCTATTCTTTTATTAATATACGCATGGAAATACAATTTCTCAATTTTTGTCTTGTTCCAATGAAACTTTGTTCTCACCTCAGGTCTCCACATCTCAAAGGATAGTCAGAACTTTTCATAATACTCTGGATGTGATTGAATCAGTGTTCAGTACAAAGAACGTGACCTGTTGTTTCCAGTGACATTCCTAAAAAATGTTTGTTACTTCCTCCCCCACCGTCCCAGATCCTTTCCCTTCTGTATTTCCGCTTCTTCCCCCTCAGCCCAGTGATGCTTAAGAAAGCCAGGAAAATACATTAATGGTATAAAATACAGCAGCCTGTATGTGTGCATCTGCATCTATGTTCACTCAAACAATGAATGACATTTAAATGAGAATGGAATAGAGCCTTTGATGTGGAGATAGCAGGTTTGGGATATCTGCAGACAGTATTTATTAGGATATTATGTCTTAATCATCCCTCAAAACACCACAGGCTAATTATTGCATGCTTCATGGTGCTTCTCATTTATACTGTACTACATCTTTTAATACAAGGGTGGGACGTTTTGGCTCTTGTTGATGTTTGGCTCTTTTTATGTTTTAATCATCTTGCAAACTGACTAGGTTACAGTTTAACGTGATATCCTTCCCATTAGCCTGGAAGAGAGACTGTTAAGAATGGGGTCAGAAGCAAGTCCATGCATTATTCACATGTCGCGTTTTGTAACTGCCTTGCCCATTCAAAGCATCTTTACAGCTCAGCCCTAGGTTTAATTAGCTGAGGTTAGAATTACGCCATGTCTAAAGTTACTTTGATGTAAAATCATTAACTGTTTCTTTTTCCAATTTCCACTTTACACCCATGTTAAATGAGGTGAGCTTGATTTTCCACCTGCTGGAGGACTTGATCCTAAATGTTGGATCACATGTTGACAGAATTAATTTTGGTTAATGGTGCCACGTCCACTGAATGCATCTGAGAATGTGGATGGAAATAGATGGTGGAAGCAAAGGGGGGCAATCTGTACCAAGTTAGCTCAGCGTCCGCATGCTAATGTGGACCAAATCCAGAGTAACTTTAAATTGAACCATCTTCCATGGAAAAATCGCCAGTTCCACTCTGAATTTCTGAAGCACACTAAAATACTGGGTGAGTTTTGCTTTAAGGTGATTGATTTAAATTGCTTTAAGGAAAAAAAACATAATTATCCTTGTAACTCTTGTAATTTTTCCTGGGCAATGAGAGTAATAAAGTACAATTTGGAATTTTTGAACTAATTTCCCATGTCTTTTATCCATATAAAAATCAAGATTTGTGAATTTGAATGTTTTTCCAGTAGTGTGAATCCCCTTGATCCTTATCTGTCCAGAATCACCAGAATGACATCACATCTTAAAGGGTTTGTATTATGGGGACAAGTAATGTAGATTAGGTTTGAGTTTTGTGTTAAATTTGGAAAGTGATCTAATACAATCTAATTGAAATGTCTTAAAGACAGGTCAAAAACAACAATGTGGGGTGATTGTCAACAAAATTTTGTCGTTGAAGGGATAGGCTGATACAGCAGTTAGTGAATAATGTACGATCTTGTGCTTTTGAACAAAAGGCCCAAACTGAAAAGTCAGAAAATCATAGTAAACCTTCATGTTAGAGTAATTCAGCTGCAGCTGAATCATATATGTAATTCTGGGCACTGCTGTGTGGGAAGGATCAAGAGCTTCAGAGAGAGGACAGAAGGGGTTTACTATAGACCAGAACATTGTCATTTCTACCATTCTGCAAAAATTCTGTTAGTGCCTGTGTGAAGTTTGTGCATGTATGCACTGAACATTATTATCAAGAATTTGTCACCACTTATTCTGCACATGTCCTTGATGACATTATCATGCCTTGGAACACCACTGTGAATTGTAACTGTGTCCTTAGATCACAGCAAGAAATAAGATTTTCATTTAAATGTCACCTTTCATCACCCTGGGTCTTAGCAAAATGCTTTACAATCAGTGAAGTACTTTTGATATGTGGTTTCTATTATAAAGTAGGAAGATCCCACAAATAATGATATAATAATGACTAGTGGGATAAATACTGGATATGGCACCAATGAGAACTCTCTTGCTGTCCTTTGAAATATTGCCATTTGGAGCTTGCATCCACCTGAGGAGATCCATTAATCATAATGTGGTATGATTGACAGATGAACAGATTGACGTTTTGAACTGGAAGCACAGGTATACAATTGATTAACAATGGAACAAAAATGTAATTTTTCAATTTTCTCTTCTGAAGCTACGGCTCTTACTGGGGTATTATAATCTCTGAAACCGTTCATCATGTGTTTGTCTAGACTGAAAGTCTTGAAGACTCTTCATTTGTGCAGTTCATCATGACTGAATAGCCCACTTACCATTGAAACACAGGGTACCATACTCTACTGAGAGTTACTGTACAGCAGTGAAAAGCGGGGCCGTTGCCCCTCTTAACTCCCAGCCTAGTTGAAAACAATACTGTGGCCGATTACCACTTCTTTGCTTAACTTTGCATAGAAAAGGTATCAATATCACCTTAAGGGAATTCTGGTAATTACAGAGATTTATGAAAATGCCATCCAACTGATGGCTGAAGATTCAGAGGCACTTTATTGCTGTATGTTTGTTAATACGTTTGAAAGAATACCAAATTATTGTATCTTGTCTTTTATCAAGCCTGTAAACTTATTCATTAACTCACCTTTCTACAGCAGGGGCTGGAGGAGACCTCATTGCAGTTTGAAGAACTGTGGGAGTAATTAATAAAATGATGAAGGCAGTCAGTCTTACTCTCCTCATATTAACAGGTAATGAAAGATAGACTTACATTGCAATCTCAGGGCATCCCAGATAACTTTACAGCCAATTAAGTACTTTTGAAGTGTAACCAGTAATGTAGGAGATGCAACAACCGATTTTAAACACTGCAAGCTCCTGCAAAACAGCCATATGATGGTGACCAGGTAATCTATTTAATGTTGGTTGAAGATTAAATGTTGGTCCAGAACACACTTCTTCAAAATAGTGTCATGAGGTATTTTATGTTTATCGGAGGAGTAGATCGGCCTCAGTTTAACTTTTTGTTTCCTTCTATTCATGATATGTATGTGTCATTTCCTAGGCCAGTATTGATAGCCTGTCCCTAACTGTTTTGCTAAAGGTGGTGGTGAGCTGCTTTCTTGAACTCTTCAGTAATTTAAGGAGACACAGTGGTGGTTCTAAGGGAGTTCCAGGATTTTGACCCAGTGACAATGAAAGAAAGGCAATATAGTTCTAAGTCAGGATAGTGCCTGACTGGTCGTGCTATTCCCATACATCTGCTACCCCTGATTTTCAAAGTGGTAAACATTGTGGGCTTGGAAAGTACTATCAAAAGAATTTTGGTGAGACAGTACTGTGCATCTGGTAGTTATTACAATTGTTGCCACTGTCCATTTGATCTGAAAGAAGTGAATGTTCAAGAGGTAGATATTGCCAATCAAGTGGGCTAGTTTGCATAGAGTTGAGCTTCTTGCGTGTTGTTGGAAGTGCACTAGTTGAGGAAAATGAAGAGCATCACTTTTGACATGTATGCAAGTACGGGTAGACAGTAGATGAGTTACTTACCACAGTATTCCAAACTCTGACCTGCTGTTGTAGCAATAGTATTTATGTGACTGGTCTAGTCCAGTTTCAGCTAAATGGTAACCCCTAGTTTATTGATGGTAGCAGATTCAATTATGGTAATATCCTTGAAAGTCATGGGCAGATGGTTAGATTCTTTTTTGTTGGGGATGGTCATGCCTGGCACTGTTGCCTGCCACTTACCAGCACAAGCCTGAATGTTGTTTCAGACTTGCTGCATTGTCTTCAATATCTGAGGAATTGCAGATGGTGCTGAACATTGTGTGGATGTCAGCAAATATCCCTACTACTTGATGGAGGAAGGTCATTGATGAAGTGGCTGAAGGTGGTTGACCTTAGAACATCTTAATTAAAAGACAACATTTATGCCAATATAATAAAGTGTGAAGCTGGATGAACACAGCAGGCCAAGCAGCATCTCAGGAGCACAAAAGCTGACGTTTCGGGCCTAGGCCCTTCTTCAGAGAGGGGGATGAATGGTCTAGGCCCGAAACGTCAGCTTTTGTGGTCCTGAGATGCTGCTTGGCCTGCTGTGTTCATCCAGCTTCACACTTTATTATCTAGGATTCTCCAGCATCTGCAGTTCCCATTATCTCTGACACATGTATGCCAATGTTGTGATTTCTCAGTACTGCAGTGAGAATGTCAGTCTAGGTTTTGTGCACAAATCTCTTACAATCTTTGCATTTTAGTTGTCATAACAGGTGATTTTCAAGTTTTACATGTAGGAACTGAAACTTCTGGTCAGATGCTAAGCCATATGGAGCAGCTTGAAGTCCTGATTTGTAACATTATGTGGACTTGGTTCAGCCTCAGTACTTTGAACCAGAGTGTGGAGGCTATTAGTTAGGGCTCCTTTCCCAGATTATTATTTGCAGGAAGTCACTGAATAGGCTACTAATTGCGCACAGGATTAGAATAACACATCTCATCCCAATACTTGACCATCCTGCAGGGACCTGCTGTTGAGACTTCTACATGGGAATCAAGCACTTCAGCGAGCTATCTGAAGGATGTTGCCCACCTTCACCAGAGGAAATTGATGGTGAAACACTTACTCAAATGGAAAAGCCATTGTTACGCTGAGACAAAAGTGAACAGGAAGATGAGGCCATTGAGTCCCTGCATTGCTGAACTAGATAATAACTGATCAGTATATTAACTCAGGCCATAGGTTCATCACCCTTAATAGCCTTGCCTAACAAAAATGTATCAATCTGAATTTTTAACTTTTCAATTAACTGGCAGCCATTACAGCTTTGTGCTTCCTGGCTTCATCCCTTAATAAATAACCTAGCAGTGAATTTAAGGTTAAACCTCCATGTTTTGGATTTCCTCCTTTAAAACAAATGGTTCCTCTCTAACTAACATACTGAATAATTTAACCATCTTAAAAGCACCTCGGATGATCCTTAAAATCTTATCTACTGAAAGATAGCGGACATGGTAACTATTGAATCTAGTTTAACTAATCTCTGTGTAAGAGAGATAATATCAGTCCAACTAAAATCATTAATTTAGATTTTCAGAAACTAATATGACTTTTACAGTGTGTTATTTTCCCTTCAGTGTCTTCAGGTACTGGGGAGCCTCACAATTCTGAAACCAAGTGGCAATCTTTGAATCCTTTGTTTGGGAAACTTAACAACACGAAAATGTCAACAAAAGAAGTGAAAGAAGAAACAAAGAAAAAGATCTCAAACAACAGCTCCCAATTATCTCCTGATGTAACTCACCCTAGTTACCATAACTTAAGGAGATCTCTGCAGAGCCCTTTGGATTCTCCCCTTCATGCTAGAGTTTCCTCAGGAGATTCTGCTGTACTGGAGGCCATTCGATTGGCAATGAGTAGTGCAACTCAAACAAACAAACGGGAATTTTACTACATAATCTGGAAAGCTCTGTTCAGCAGTCAGATTGGAGCTACAAGTTCAGAACTGCGCTATCAACTGCCCCAGCTGCTTTTCTATCTTTTTCAGGCAACCAAGGACTCTGAGCCTTTCTTTGCATATGTTGAAAAGTTGATGCCATCAGGAGTCAACTGGAAAGTTGTACTAAGGTCCATACAGGGTGACGCCTGTTACATTACTTCAATTATGAGCAGAAGATCCTTCAGTGATTACATTGGATTGCTTCTTGCAGCCAGTGTGAAGTCAAGTAGGTCAACAATGGGGACTGACCCCTTCAGTATTCAAAATATACTGTTGAGTTTCGTTAAGAGGGTGCGTCAAGCCTTTTCCAATGAGTTAAAGCCCATTTGGTATTTCTTTGGTCAGAGTGTGTTCCCATTGTTTGAATCTTACATTGGTCACATCACAAAACAAATCCTTTTGACGCTAATAAACTTTGTCTTGGAACAAATGCTATTGTCGAACAATATAATTAAACTGGATGTTAAAGGACAGTGTTCCCAAGGTAAGGAATCATATCATTTCACATTTATTTTCCATAAATTCTTTCCAGTTGAGGATATGGACTTCTAGCAGTATCTTTCGTTTGAAGTGAGAACACCAGAAGATTCAGTTATTTCAAAATAGGTACCAATCAAACTCAGCTTAGTATCTACTATTAATATTGTCACACAGATATTTGTCCTTACCTGCAGTCACCTGTTTTCTGTGTCTCCTGCCCCCTCTGACACTTGTCTGTTCTCTGATTCTTGCTGCCCCTTCAGTCTAACTTTCTTTCCT
The DNA here is from genome assembly GCF_030684315.1 of Stegostoma tigrinum. Taxonomy (NCBI): domain Eukaryota; kingdom Metazoa; phylum Chordata; class Chondrichthyes; order Orectolobiformes; family Stegostomatidae; genus Stegostoma; species Stegostoma tigrinum. Next base: position 33,532,578 of record NC_081386.1, on the reverse strand, counting down.
ACCGTGTCTTTCCTGTGCTTACTCTTGCTGTCCTTTCTTTGCTGTCCATGTCTGCACCACTAACCCCATCCCCACACTCACCTGGTTGCTGCCACTCTCTTCTGTTCCAACACATACACTGCTTTCTTTGGAAGACTGTTGAGTGCTCATCAGAGCGGTGACTACAAGTGACCTTCAGTCATTTCAAGGCCTTAGGGAGCAGAATTTGATTTTACTCACTAACAAACACGTGAAAGCAGCAAGCTCTGCTCCCAGAGCAGAGACAGATGGATTGATGTTCTCAAATAAAAACAATGTGCTAGAAATCTTAGTAGCATCAAGAGAAACAATTAATGCTTCATTTTAAATTGATACTTTGTGAGAAAAAGCCATTGAACTCGAAATGTTAACTGTTTCTCTCTCTACAGATACTGCCAGACCAGTATTTCCAGCACACACACTTATTCAGATTTCCAGCACCTGCAGTATTTGATTTTAGTTTGGACTATGTCCTTCCCTTTCTGTTGACTGCACAGGGCCTATTTACATTCAGGTTGTGTGGTCTTGCCCTGGCCTGTGGAGAATTTGATTCTCCAGTTGACAGCATTGCGCAAGGCTCAAGTGTCCAAGCTTCACTTGTCATAAACAGGCCAGTTTTTGATAAACTGGATGTAGTCCAAAAAGGAAAAGTCCGCAGGAAGGATCACGAGCCAAGAGAGGATCCTAATCATTTTGTTTGCCCAGTGAATTAAGGGGCATAAAGTTGGTATGATCCCTTTGAGGAATAAACAAAGAACAAAGAAAATTACAGCACAGGAACTGGCCCTTCGGCCCTCCAAGCTTGCGTCGATCGAGATCCTCTGTCTAACCTGTCATCTATTTTCTAAGGGTCTGTGTCCATTTGCTCCCTGCCCATCCATGTACCTGTCCAAACATATCTTAAAAGATGCTAACGTGTCTGCGTCTCCCACCTCCGAATGTATTCCTAATGTTCGTTATTTGCTGTGACTCACTGCAATCTTTGCTTCCATCCCTCGTTGTCAGGAATTTGTAGGTTCCCCACCTACACTCACCTTTACTGGCTCCATCCCCGCTTCTTTGACTTGTCTGTCTCCTCTCCACCTATCTTCTCCTCTATCCATGTTCGATTCGCCTCCCCCTCTCAGCCTATTTATTTCAGAACCCCCTTACTCTCCTCCATTTCTGATGGAGGGTCTAGGCCCAAAATGTCAGCTTTCCTGTTCCTATGATGCTGCTTGGCCTGCTGTGTTCATTCAGTTCCACACCTTGTAATCTCTATGCCTAAATGTTCTCTGTTTTTGGCCTTCATCTTTATTCCAATGTTACTGTGTTTGAGTGGAAGTCCCATTATAGTTTGATGCCTCATGTCTACATTTCATGTTCTCTGTTTTTTTAACTGTTATTGTTTAATTTTACAGGGAATCTGAACCAGCTCCTCACTTGGTGAGTTACTAAGCAGCCTGCATTAAATAGGTGAACTTTGTAGTATGAGTTTACAATTCATCTTTCATTGCCTGTTTATAAATATAAGCAAGTATAAATATTGGCTCCTCTGATCTTTCTCTTCATGATATTAAATGGCCCCATACCAAATCTAAAAATACATAATGACTTTTCACTGGTACCTAAACATTTCTTCTAAATAAAAACCGAAGGAACTTTGGATGCTGTAAGTCTGGAACAAAAACAGAAGTTGCAGGAAAAGCTCAGCAGATCTGGCAGTGTGTGTGAACAAAATATCAGAGTTTTGGGTCCAGTGACCCTTCCTCAGAACTGATGGTATTTGGAAAACTGTTTATATTCAGAAAATAGGGAGGGCGATGGGGTAGGCAGTAAATGTTAGTATAGAGCCCGAAGAGAGAGGAGAACAGTCTGATAGACAAAGGAGTTGATAATGATTTGCCAAGGAGGGGGAATAGTTGTTAATGGAACTGTTAGTAACTAACAGTAGGTTGAACTGGAAAGATGATAAAGCCTTTGAAAGATGTGATTCCTTCTTATTTCCTTCATAAATGGGAGACCTGTTTTAAAAGTGTGTTCCCTTAGCCTTGATTCTCATTGTACAGCCTGTCAAGTCCCCTTTCATGTTGTAATAACCACCTCAACTTCCCTCATAAGGCAACCCCCTCCCTCTCTGAAGCAGCCTTGGGAACCTTCTCCGAACTGATTCCAATGTTAGTCTATCCTCTCACTTACAGTGATCAAGTCCACACAGTGTGCTAGATGTGGTCTCACCAGTGTCCTGTGCAATTGTAACAAGCCATCCCTACTTTTCTCCTCCATGTCCCTTGCCATACAAGTCTAACAATCCATTTACCTTCGTAATGACTTGCTGTACTTGGATTCTGACCTCTTATGTTTCATGTATCAGAACACCCAGATCCTCCTAACCAAAAAACTGAAATAGAAAAATGAATAGGAATGGTTTGGTGGGATGTGGAACAAATGCAGGCAAATGGGACTAGTTTAGTTTGGAAAACTTGGTTAGCAAAGATGAGTTGGACCAAAGGGTCTCTTTCCGTGCTGTATAACTCTATAACTGTAGATGCTGGAAATCAGGAACAAAAACAGCAATTACAGGAAAAACTCAGCTGGCCTGGCAGCATCTGTGCAGAGAAAGCAGAATTAGCATTTGGGTCCAGTGACCTTTCAGAAATGTCTGAAGAAGGCAGAGGGATCGAGTTTAAGAGCCGCGAGGTTTTGCTGCAGCTCTACAAAGCCCTGGTGAGACCACACTTGGAATATTGTGTCCAGTTCTGGTTGCCCTATTATAGGAAAGATGTGGAGGCTTTGGAGAGGGTGCAAAGGAAGTTTACCAGGATGCTGCCTGAACTGGAGGGCTTGTCTTACGAGGAGAGGTTGACCGAGCTCGGACTTTTCTCTCTGGAGAGAAGGAGGAAGAGAGGTGACCTGATCGAGGTGTACAAGGTAATGAGAGGCATGGTTAGAGTCGATAGCCAGAGACTTTTCCCCAGGTCAAGATTGACTGCCACGAGGGGTCATAGTTTTAAGCTGTTAGGAGGAAGGTATAGAGGAGACGTCAGAGGGAGGTTCTTCACCCAGAGAGTTGTGAGCGCATGGAATACTTTGCCAGTGGTAGTCGTGGAAGCGGAGCCATTAGTGACATTTAAGCGACTGCTGGACATGCACATGGACAGCAGTGAATTGAGGGGAATGTAGGTTAGGTTATTTTAGTTTTGGATTAGGATTTTTCCACGGCACAACATCGTGGGCCGAAGGTCCTGTACTGTGCTGTACTTTTCTATGTTCTATGTTCTATGTAAGGCCCACTGGACCTGAAACATTAATTCTGCTTTCTCTCCACAGATGCTGCCAGATTTCCTAAGTTTTTCCACCAATTTCTCTTCTTGTGATCCACATCCTCCTGTATTGCAGCATTCTGCAGTGCCTCTTTGAAACAATATTCTGCTTTTCTGTTCTTCCTGCTGATGAAAACAATGGCTAAGGGAGGAGTGGAGATGCTTGGGCAGTGGGGAAAGGCTCTTTTTTTTCTCCGTGAGTTAAACCTGATCGGGTAAACATTTGTACATTATTCAAGAATACTGGAGTGTGAGATTGAAGCTCTAGCTGTTGTGATCAGCAACTGCTTGAGTTTCACTCTTGCAGGTTGTGACATTAATCAAACCAGTTGGTCAAATTACAGTTTTGCCGCTCAATCCCATATTCTACGAACATAGTGTAAGTCGGTTGTATTGCAGAAGATAGTGTGGCATGATTGTATTAAACAGAAAAATGAATGGGAACGATCTGTGAGCTTGTTAACAGAATGGATATTGTAGAATTTTGCTGTGTTTGGACAAGGATCTGGGTGTTGAGTGACAGAGTGCTCAATTCTGACT